>NC_031977.2:21907801-22207801 GCF_001858045.2 Oreochromis niloticus
AGTTACATATTAATTTAAAGTTTGGTATTTAAAAGCACATTAAGTAAGGAAGTTCAAATTGTATATACATACCAGAACCCAATCTAACCCGCACTGCACACACACAGACACACGTCTTCCCAACAATTCAAGCAAGCCATAAAACAGCTTGTGGCTCATCTGGGAAATCGGAACAGGACTTGTTGTTGTCATCGTTATATTGATCAGAGACTGCTCATTGTATTTGTGTGTGTGTTTGTGTGTGAATGCGAGTGTGGATTGGTAGGTGTGTGAACATGTGTATATGTTTGCATGTATATAAGAAAGAGAATAAAATCTATAGTCAAATGTTGTACTTAAGTCATGAACTTGAAGTACTCCCACTATGAATAACCTCAGCTCTTACAAAATAAAATAACCAATAAAACAAAGAATATATTTTTGCCCCCTTCCCGTTTCCTTTTTTGATATTATGCAAATTTCACGTCTGTATATAAAGAGGTTATTAACATATAGAAAGTTTTTAACCTTGTCAATTTCACAGTAATGGAAAAATCTACACTCATAAGTTAATTTTCTGTCTGTTCTTCAACACTTTTTTGATTTGTTTGGAACCACAAAAAAAATCACTTATTATGCAACAAACTATAGATACCCTAAATGTTTTTAGAGCTTGAATTGCTATGACCTTTGTGTATAATTAAATTAAATATATTTCAGTTAAAGCTAAGTTTGCACTGCCAATCCTGTTCTCACTAATTAGCATAAAAATGACAGTAAGAATTTTTGTTCATACACAGTTTATCACACTCATAGTTATGCTGTTTTTTTTTGTTGGGGGGGGGGGGGGGTTGCATATTTTCTTTTTGCTTAGATACTACCAATAGAATGCTGAATTCACATGATAGCCCGCTGTGGATTTGTATAGATAAATCAGAAGTCCTCTGTATTTTCACGGTTGGATAAACCCAGATCTTACCTCTCTATTCAGCTCTTTGTTTTTTGCCCCATTTTTCAAACCTAATGTGTACCTGTGTACACCAGTTTGTTTGAAATGGTGGTTGTGGTGCCTTCAGTTAGTCAACATTCACTTCCATCTGGATGAATCACCTCACACTTGCGTCATATGGTTCATCTCGTACAGCCAGAGTACCTACCCTAAAGGAGGAACCAAAAAACAACAACAACACACCCTTAAAATGCTATTCTAAAGGCTGCAATCATCCTCTGTTTCTGCAGTACAACCACATAAAAGAGAGTACTATGTCTACAATGGTTTTCAGAATTTTAAAAAAGGTCCAGAAGGGCCTAGTGAAATCATCTAGTACAGTGGAATGATTGTCATTGCTCAAGTAACAAGTCTGAGATGAATTGAGGTTTGTGACATTTTGTGTTATCCTGCTGGAAGCAGCCATAAGTATACGGGTATGTGGTCATGAAATTCAAGAATCAAGATTCTTTACTGTCAATTTAAGGAAATATACAATGAAATTAAGTTGCACTCAAGGATTGTACTTAATGAATATAAAAATAAGAATGAAAAATCAGTTAAGCTATAAATGTAAACAGTTCATTTCGCACACACAACAAACATCACAATTTCCCAGTATTTCCACTATGCAAGACATTGATTGCCACTGTATGCATTTATAGAGTCCACATAATTTATAAAGTCCACATTGTGATTTACTCCTGTTATTGTAATTGCTGCACGTTTTGTATATAGGGGTGTGCTTCAGTCCATTGTTCAGGAGGCTAATGGCTTTAGGGTATAACTGTTGATGAATTTTTTGGTGCATGTTTTAATGGACTGGTAACGTTTTCCTGAGGGTAATGATTCAAAGAGATGATGAGTCTTCCAGTATACTGTTGTTGTTTTTTTTCCTTCCAGCAGCAGGAGGTGAAGATGTCTTCCAAGGCAGGTAGCTGTTAGTTTGTGATGTTTTGTGGACATAATCAGCAACAATGTTCTTAGTTGGTACTAAGAGGCAACATGGTTTAAGCAGAATATCCCCCAAAACATTATACCACCACCAGCGGGATGATAGAAAGCAGGATGTATCCATGCTTTCATGTTTAGGGCGAAATCTGAACCTACTATCTGAATGTTGCAGCAAAAATTGAGGCTCATCATTCCAGCTCATCTTCTGTTATCCAGTTTTGGTGAGTCTGTGTGGTGAAGGAAGGCACCCAGTGTGCTCTTCTGCTTCTAGAGCTAATCTGCTTTGAAGTTTGACCTTTTGAGCTTGCTTTTCTGCATACCTTGGTTGTAACAAGTGGTTATGTGACTTACTTTGGCCTTTTTATCAATTTAAAGTAGTTTAGCCATTCTCCTTTAACCGCTGATGTCAACAGGGCATTTTCTCCTGCCATTCACTGCACTGGATATTTTCTCTTTTTTGGATCGCTCTAAACCACAGAGATGCTTTGGTGGGGAAACCCCAGTATGTGATTAGGTAGAGGATCATCAGGGGGCCCTTTGTCCCTCTTTGGGGGGAAACTCCCACTGGGTTTAAATCTGGGATTCTTCACCATTGACCCTTAGAACTGAAGAAGCTTCTCGGATGAGAGGTGAAACATCTTCAAGCAACTCAAAGAAGTCCAGATACTTTTCTTTCCAAGCTCCTTAGATTACGATGACCTGGATGACTGAGAACCTTCACAGACACCCAGTAGATCAGCATTTTCTGAAATACTCAGACCAGCCTGTCTGGCACCAACAACTATGCCACAATCAAAGTCACTTAAATATCTTGCAATATAGATTGTATTCTATATGAATTCTCTATTGAATTTTTGATTTGGCTTGCTGTGACCATTTAGTTAAAGGCATACAATATGTAATATGAATGTACAAATAAAGACTAGGCTTTGCTGTTATGTAAATAATATTGGTAAGCAATGGAATTTTGTTTTTCCTCAGGAGAGAAGAAGGGGGTCAAGAGGCAATTGCTGGGCATTGCTATAACCTCTCTTTTGACAAACGTTATCACAACAAGGAAAACAAGAAAGTCTCCACTAATGTTGTTCTGTCGACTGAAGACCTTATGAATTCAACTATGCTGGAAAAAAAATCTTTTTAGAAAAAAACTTGTTTCTTTTAACATTATTAGCTTTTACACGACACACTTCATCAACAATTTGCCATCAGTATAGCTTTTGTTCTTGTAATTGTGTCCCTCAAATTCAATTCTGTTTAGGAAATTGGTGGAAGGGCAGGACAGAGTAAAGTGGCTTTTTCATTTTAATTGCCATTCAGGTTGCAGTTTTTGTGTTCAAAGACACAATGATTGGAACGGGACATGCTTTGCTATATTTTATAATTTTATTTTAATAACACCAAACAGCAAAATAAAATAACACAAGTAAGTGAAAGAAGGGAAGAGAGGAGACGAGAATTGCTGTACAGTTGGAAGTAGTTTTCATGCTAGAGTGGATGAGCACACAGACTATGAGGTAGAGAATGGGCAGATGGTGTTGCAGACCTAGTGTAAGTGGTGCAACAAGCACCCTGTGTTAGCTGAGAGAGAAACGGAGAGGGCGGGCTTATTGTGCATTAAAGTGCACATATTGTTGTTTAAGTAAACTAACTATTGTAGAGGTTCATTTACTTATTTCATTTGATCTCGCTGCTCTTTTTAATACCTCTTTAATTCAGCATGGGTGATTAAGAAATCAAAATTTTCAAAAGTAATTATTAAAATAAGCCGTATCTTTATAAGTTTTGTAGCTTCGGTCGGGTGTAGACTTTAGTAATGTTATTATTTCATGTTACTAATTAAACACTCTTTAAGCACTTTTTGAATAATTACAAAACATACTGTGAAAATAAAGAGTAATGTGCCCATAAGGGGCTTCTGTTCCCACAAACAGATGCACAGCTGGATAGAGCTGAACTGAGAAGATATTCCTTAAATGGTGCATTAGATGTTAAAAGCAAAACAAATTTGGATCTAAAATCTTTACTTACTGTGAATCAGCCCTACCGTTACTATTACCACCAGCAGCAGTGTAGGAGTGTCATATGATTATAATGAATGACTATAATGAGGCATTAGTGGTTTTTTTTGTTTTTTTTAATAGTTTCATCACAGGAATATTTTTGAATAAAACTGTCCAAATAAATCAAGGCAGTGAATAGAATAGATTAGAGCTATGTTTGGAACTACTTTCGAGGCTGATGGATGAGCCTGCACGCTGTAAGGTGGAGAGAAGGCAGCTGGTGGTGCAGAGCTTTCATACTAGTGCAAGTGGACTGCTTGCTGCAACAAGCTGGTGCTTCTCTGGCTGCCACTGAACTGGTAGAGAGAACGGAGTGGGGAGAGAACCTTGGACTTTTAGCTGTTTCCTTAAAACATGTCAACCAGCAAGCACAAATATGGCAGAGTGAGGGGAGAGGAAAGAAGGAAGGCTTGGTGTGCAAGCTGTTCGGAGACTGACACACATGTTGCTCATTAGCAAGGGAGAAACGGAGGTTCGGGTGGTGGTAAGAGAGGGGTCACTCGAGGAGACGGAGGGAGACAGGAGTAGTGAAACTGCTCTTCAGTTTGACTGTGCGCGTGTCTGGCTGCTCTCTCTTTATAGCAATGGCAAACATATGACTGTATAGTGGAGTCAACACAGGGAATGTTATAGCACAACAGATGCTGAAAGCAGCACACCTACTCCTGGGCCGGTGAAATCCAGTTAACACAGGGGGAAAAAAAGAAAAAAGAAAAGAGGGAGCCACGTATGATCATGGAGGAAGCCCTATAGTATTTCTGCTGCTGAAGATGAAGCAGATAAACTACTAATAGCCAAGAGTAGTCTACACCAAGAGTCCATTATTACACTGCATTAGAAAGTCCAAAATCAAATCTCTCTCTCTGTCTCTCCACTGGTGGAGCTCATCATATAAGGTGGGAGGAAGTGCAGCAGCAGCTAATACAGCAATTGCCCTGGTCTAATTTCATGGGGAGTTGCTCTTATGTCTACCAGCAGTAATTTAAGGTAAGGTGTAGAGCAGAATTTTGACAACATTTATTCATACATCTCTGTTTTACTTTTACAACTTCCTACGCATATTGATTTTGTTGCAGTCGCTAGTGTCTGTCAGCGCTGTGTACAATTTTCCCACCTCCATGGCTTCCAAATGTCACCTGCTATCGATTGCATTTTGAATTGCTACGAGTCATGTATGTAACAATCAGGCCAGAAGCCACAGTTTGTGTCACAGTGTGCTTTGATGTGTTTGCCACAGGGAGAGAAAATAAGAGATACATGAAATCTCAAAGCACCCCTTAGTGATTGTAAGATGCTATTTAGGCTAGAGGATACCTGCATGCTGTTTGATTGTGCATCCACATACAGTATGCGGGGTTTGTGTTCACATTGATGTGTGTTCCGAGAAAAGGGTTTGTTGTAACAGTAAATGACTCGTGGCTCCAACACAGCACTGGTCGATGGTCCAATTACCTTTAAATGTGTGTGGTTACACATCCTTTAAAGTGCCTGGGGTCTGTCTGAGTCTATGCAAGTGCGGTGGCTGGAGGTAGGAAGGAGACTGATATAGACTGGTATATCCATTTTTTGTTCAGTGTTATAATAATGTTTTACAGATCACCATGACAAAAAATACTGAAAGACTGACACTTTAATGTAGATGTTTTATTTGTACACTACTGTGCAGTCTTAGGTAACAACTTCTCCAGCCTTTCTCAATGTCTTTTAAAGATCTTCTTTGGACATTGGCTACTTTTTCACTCATTTTTAGTCCAGTCCTTGCAACTGACCATTTTCAAATAAGTTTTTTTTTAAAAACACTTAACCCTCACCTAGGAATGATTCTAGCATAAAACGCCACCTAACTTAAGGAATGAACCAGTGTTGTTTCTACACATAACAGAAAACTTAGCAAGGAACCAGTTTTAAATTGTATCTTTAGGCATTTTTGTACTAGCAGCCTGTTATAAAAGCAAAACATTTGTTCACATTTCTTTAGATGAACCTATGAAAAATGCCAAAGATAACACAGTTTGACAGGCATAACATAATAGTTTTGCACCAACAAGAGCTATTAGCTGAAAACTGGCTGTGCTGTGCAGCGTGCAGGAGAAAAGAATGAGTTTCACGCCTAAAAAACCTAACTGCAGAAGACGAAGGGTATGTGAAAGTCATATCCTTAAGAAATAGGAAGAAGCCCAGTAAAGATGTGACACAGGACCAGTGTTGGGAAGGTTACTTTTAAAATGTATTCCACTACAGATTACAGAATACTTACCCCAAAATGTATTTTGTAACGTATTCCATTACGTTACTCAATGAGAGTAACGTATTCTGAATATGTTGGATTACTTAATATATTATCATACTTTTTACAACTACATGAATGTACTATTGCTGTGTGATTTATTACTTTTACTGAAGGTTATTCGCCATACCAATACCAACTAGATTTTTAAATCTTAATATAAAATGAGTAACAGTAGGGTGGACATTAGGTAAGGCTGCACTTTTTGCAGTGATCTCGTATAGAAAACTATTCCGCGCGAATATAAAACAGGTCCGCGGCTCCGAACCGTAAAGGCGTAAAACCATAAAGAGAGCTCTGGCTAATACGTGGGTTCCGTGTCAGGCTCGTAGCCGAAAATGAGCTTTACTTTGTTGTCTGGGTCAACTTTGTGTATATATATATTATATATTTACATGCTTCCATCTCCCGTTTCTGGTCGGTGACATCTCTTACTTTTCGACTCTTTTTCTCCCTCCCTCGCTCACAGACACGTAACGGGTATGGCAGTCCATTCTCCCTGTAGCACAGACTACACTGCCCATGAGGCTACATTCTTTAGGGCTATGCTTGTAACATTCTGCCTATTGCCTTCATATTAAATCATTTTTGTGAATCATTTTTAAAAATATTTCTTCACGTCATTATGCGGGCCGCAAGTAGAGGTGACGTGGGCCGCGAGATTGAGACCCAGACATGAGAGCCTCTTAATGTGTGTTTTGTTTGGGTTTCCACCGGCGTGGACACCAAAAATATAGAGTTCATAGCCTTATGAAACAGGAAAATACCCCCGTGTAATCCATTCATTTCAACAAAGTAACTGTATTCTGAATACCACCTTTTAAAACGGTAACTGTAGCAGAAAACAGTTACTCATATTTTGTATTTTAAATACGTAACGGTATGTATTCCGTTACTCCCCAACACTGCACAGGACCTATGAGATTCATCTGGCGCCTCAGTTGATACGGTTGTTGCAGTATCATCCAGAAAACATACGATCAGGAACAGCTTCCTTTTTAAGCTGTTGATTCCAAACACTCTGCCAATGCAGTAAATGCAATTATGGATAGAAAAACACACAATGGAAAACTATCAGTCGTGGAATTGTCTCCCCAGAGCCCGGACCTCAACGTTATTGAAGCAGTGTGGGATCATCTTAATAGAAAATGAAACAAAAGGTATCCAACATCCAAAGAAGAGCTTTGAATGTCCTTCCAGAAGCCCATGGTGATTCATCAAATGTTGTTGAAACACAATTTTGGTAAAATGAGAGACTGATAGATGAGACAGAGGCAAGAAACAAAGAGGTAGCATGCTTTGTCAAAAGAAAAACTGAACTGAGAGCAATAAATGATGAAAAAAGAGAAATAAAAAAGGAAATTAAAGCAGTGATAGAGAAAGAAGGAGAGAGAGTGTGGGATGCTAATGGCCGTGTTTACATGCTGTCTTCTTCCTAATGGTTATAACATGCAAACGCACACAAACACTCACAAATGCACATTTACTTCATACTGTCAGGCTGAGAGCCATTATCCAGAGCTGTGAAGATAAGCAGAGGTTGGTGGCCACTCTGCTAGTCATCCAGCCATTTTAACTCATCACCTGCACACCTCTACAGTGAAGCAGCCTCTATTACTCCTTTTAGGTGGAAGCAAATGCATACGAGGATAAAAGTGAAAATACTGACATTTACATTTGTTGAAATATTACAAAGGTTCTTCCATTTCCTTCCAGCTTATGGCTTTGTCTCTTATTTCCTCTTTACCATCCATTTATAGATGCTAAAGAAAAAATGAAGATAGTAATGTAAAAACAATGTATGTACTGTTAAGTGTACATACCTTTATCAGTAAGGCTGTTTTTGCATATCATTAATAGAAGAAGGCAATTTAAGTGCATGCAAAATAAATGACAATGGAAAAAAAGTAGGAATGTGCCCAAACTCGGCTTTAAGTTTTATGTTCTCACAAACAGATGCACAGCTGATCCAGGAGGATGTTTTTCAAAAGACTGAAAGAGCATTTACAGTAAACAATGTGGATTAAAATTCAATCACTTCCCTCACCAGAAAGTGGGCTTTAAAAAGAATCATTGTAGTTGTTGGCAATGACGCATTTAGGTATTGAATCATACCATTCAAAGTGAACTATGCACATCTATTGTGGTTCTACTGTGGCTCTACATGAGAGTGGGGGAGTGAAATTTGATGTAATGTGTGTGGGTCTGGGTGGGTGAGTGTTTTTGTCTGTAGTGTACATTAATGGCTAAACAGCCTGACCCTGATTAGTACCCTCTGTTATTACTTTAGTCCTTTTCTTTTGCTGATTGATATGTTTTGCCTAATCTTATTGACGTATGACTAAATGCTATGTATGCAGAATGCAATAGACTGCCTCAATGGGTTCAATGCTTTTCTGTGTTATTGTGCATATTCTCTGTCCACATTGTTTCTGTGGGACCTAGCACCTTATCAATAGCTGGAGCAATTGACTGATTTAACTAGTGCAAATGCACGTGGTTATTAAACCAGTCTTTTAGGAACTCTTGTTTTATTAATGCAGTCCCAAGAAATAAATATTAAGTGCCTTGCTTAAGGGTAAGATGACTACAGTAGGCAATTCCTGTCTCCGGGAGGCAGTACAGGAAACACTAATGAAGCAAAAGCATGTGGTTTTGATTTTTTAACTCTTTCACTATCACTAACTCTTATCCCAGTACAATCACTGAGTTTTGATTGCCGATGTTGGGTATCGCTGCTGCATAGCTCAACAGCTCTGTGGAAGCCAGGTTTACAGAGTGCCATAGCAGGTGTGCTTTTGCTGTTAGCCAAAGGCTTTTTTGTGTGCGTCTGTGTAAAAATGTGTGCCTCGCTGAACATTTTTTTTATTATGAGTTCCACTTATAATCCCTTTGCTGGATTTTAGATAATGTTCTCTTTGGAGCAGGTTGACTTATATGTGTTGTTGTATGGATTTGTTTTCCTACAGATGTGGTCAGGTGTGAATGTAAAGTGAAAAACAGAGTCTGCTTTTGGCTTTCTAATCAGCATTTTGCTGCAGGACTATTTTATTGATTATACACATTCACACTTTTAGAAGCGCTTATGGCAACTGCTGTGCTGCAACTATTTTTTTTACAGTGTGTCATCATCTTTGTTTAACACCTATCAACCTCTTGTTTGTCTTGCATGAGGTTCACCCATCTCCATATCTATTTTTTCCTCCCTAAGTGTCGCTGTTTGGTTTGTGTTAACTGTTTCTCACCTGTGTTTTTATTCGTGAGTCCTTTCTATCTTTTTCATGTTACCACAATCTCCTTTCCCAAGTTTGCTTCTGTTGGCACACATATAAACAGCAGACAGGCGCAGCAAAAGAGTAGCGTGTACAGACACATTCACACACTTTTATCAAGGACTGTATTGACAGTGGGTTTGTGGAAAAAAGAATTCAGTAGTAGTTTTTCTGTGTTGCAAAATAAAGGTTAGCAGGCTAATATTAAGAGAAATAGAGGTTTACAGATACCTCTGTATTTTGGGCTGTTATGAAATAGAGAAATGAGCTACATTTAGCTCCACATCTCCCTCTCCAGGCAAAAACATGGATAGCATGTAATTTAATTTACTTGGGTTTGTCTGTTTGATTTGCGTAAATGCAGAAAGATGAGCACTGTATTGTTGAATTAAGTGCTGGAACAGCAACAATGTTGTATGATTGCAATAACACATAACAATAAGACAGTTGTACATCCTACACACCCTCATATATCCGGTTCACAGTGAAGGTGGATAAGGCTCTTGTGTGAATTATCTAAGGTCACTGGACTCTCTGTTCTAATAGGAATGATAAAGGTTGTAATATTTTCCACTACAAGGAGCAACAAAGAGGGCACGTTGCAAATAAAAATAATAAAGGCTCTTTATAAAGGGCAGGACCTTGCTCACAGCGTGCATTTATAAAAGCCCTGCATGCCTACTCTGGTATTGGCAGTTCAAGCGCACATCAACTTAGTTTAACAGCAAGAATGCTTAAAGATGTTGAAAAAGGTGCTTCAGTGATGTTGGGAAGATGCCAGTGAAGTACACCCACGCATGCTTGAGATATCAAATAAGAGATTAAATATAAAAAATGTACCTGTGGATGTGCAGTATTAACACATTTAAATGTGTAATGGATGAAATCTCCAGTGATAGTTTCTCTCTCCCCATTGATCAACAGTGCTGTCTGTCATGGTTCACTCATGAGGAAAGACCAACAGGTAGGCAGGCAGATTACAGAAAGAAAGGGCACACACACAAAAAGAAAACGAAACAAAAAACAAAAAAAAGTACTCATAAAAGGTGGCATAAATAATGACAAGAAAGAAACAGCAGAGATGGAGAAAATAGACTAATGCCACATTATATGAAGGTCCTGCGCAGTATCTTTGCTGTTCCTTGGACTGCGCTCTTCTGGACAGAGATCTCGGATGTTGTTCCCGGGATCTGCTGGAGCCACTCGCCCAGCTTGGGGGTCACTGCACCGAGTGCTCCGATTACCACTGAGAACACTGTTACCTTCACCCTCCACATCTTCTCGAGTTCTTCTCTGAGTCCTTGGCACTTTTACAGCTTCTCATGTTCCTTCTTCCTGATGTTTCTGTCATTGGGTATCGCTACATCTATCACTATCACTACTACCGGTTGGTTAGCTATCATGAGTTTGTCTGTCTGTATCTGGAAGTCCCACAGGATCTTAGCTTGGTCATTCTCAACTACCTAGAGGGCGTCTCCCATTTTGACCTTGGGGCTTCTAGGCCATGGTCGGCACAGATGTTCCTGCATACTATACAGCCACTTGGTTATGGCATTCCATGTGTGCCCTGCCTGCTAGCATCTTGCACCCTGCTGTTATATGCTGGATTGTCTCAGGGGCATCTTTACACAGCCTGCACCCGGGGTTTTGCCTGGTGTGGTAGCCCAGCCTCTATGGATCTTGTGCTCAGTGCTTGTTACTTTGCTGCCATGATTAGTGTCTCTGTGCTGTCTTTCAGTCTAGCTTTGTCCAGCCACTGGTAGAACTTCTGGATGTCAGCCACTTCCTCTATCTGCCAGTGGTAGACACCGTGCAGGGGCCTTGCTCCTCTTCTTTCTTGGGTTTCTGCTGTCTGAGCTATTCACTAAACATGCGGTCGGTTGTGGCCATCTTTCTGATGTATTCATTTGTTTGTTGTCTCATCCTGGACTGTGGTTCTGACACTCACTAGTCCCTGACCTCCTTCTTTTCTCAGGCTGCTGAATTTGGTGTGAAACCCTCCATGCATGGTGGTTCATTGGTTCATCTGAATCTTTGATATAATGCAGCAACAATATAAAGGGAAGACAAAGATAATGACTTAGTTGTTGGTAGAGTGGGTGTAACTTTTAGCACTTTTACCAGAGGTGAAGAAAGACACAACCACAGACAGACAGGAACTAAGAGGGCAGAAAAAAAACTCATGGGAGAAACACCACAAGAATAAGAGATCAAAGAGTAGTTATAATACAGCACCGGCTTCTAATGACAAATCTAGAATTAACTCACACACATGATGCGTTTCTACAAAAATCATTCCACGAGGAGTGATTTAAATTGTTGGCTTTGATTCTGAAAAAAAAAAACTTCAAGCAGAATGTGGCAGGGCATGAAAAAAGCTACAATTTTAGAGAAGCTTTACCATAAGTACTGGTCCCAAAAGGGAATTGATCAGAATTGGCAGAAAACTGTATATCCAACAGTAACTTCTGGCTTTAGAAAAATGGATAATCCCGTATTTCCCTCTGCACTGTGCCCTCTGCTTCTCTGATGTGTTTGTGTTTTCTTTTAAATACAAATCATCCCATGCAGTTTTGTGTGTATCATAGTGTGCTTGTGATACACAGAAAACAGTTTTTTTCCCCCTGTTTTTTTTTCCTACTGCCTCTATCTCCACAGGGAAAACAGACTAGTCTTATCTTTGAAGCTAAAAACAATATTTTATTGAAAACATCAGGCAGATTAAATAATTTGGTCCAGAGGAAGATAAAAAAAACTGGGTGTTTATGATGCAATTTGATAGAAGTCTGGGTCAGAAGGAAATAGATGAAATCTTGTATACTGGGAGTTGAAACAGCATATTATGCGCTGTTTATGATTATGTTTGGGTCCTAGGTAATTCAGAAGGTAATTAATTCAGTGCTCAGTTAAGTCAAATTTTGTAATGATGTGGGATATCGTGCTGAAGCAATCATATAAGCCTCGAGTGTCCTTTTTCACATTATGCATCATGCACTTGGGGGTGAACTGCAGATCGTAAACTATACATTCTAGAGAAATTTGATCAAGGGTTTTTTGGCGATTAGCGGGAATATGGAATGGGAACCGTCAAAACATAAGACATAAAAGTTAGATGAGCCAAATGTGTAGCTGAATTGTGAATATGCCTGATTGGTGGTTCACAAGAAGGATTTTTAATTGGGACATTCTGGTTGGTCACCCATAGATTAGTTAGTTGAAATCCTTATTTTGCTTAATTGACTCTTTTTAATTTCCAGAAATAGATTAGAGTGCAATATTCATGATGCTCAGTACTAACTGCACCCAGTGTACAAAAAAAGATGTTCAGTAAATGTTTGGAACAAAATGAAAAAAAAAATTTTGTGGAATTAAAAAATAAACGTAGGAAAACTTACGTGAAGCAGAATCTGTCGAACTGTTAAGCACGTCCATGTGTTGGTAAAATCAGGTATATGATAATAATAATAATAATAATAAATTTTATTTATAAAGCGCCTTTTGAGACACCCAAGGACACTTTACAACTGGATAAAACACGTAATGGAAAAATTAGAAAATGAAGAACAATAAAACAAAAGCACAGGATAAATTTAACAAACAGAGGGTTCACAGTGAATATGCAGATTTGAACAGATGGGTTTTGAGTTGAGATTTAAACTGGGGGAGAGAACCAGAGAGAGAACAGGCTTTTCGTTTTTATGGTTGGTCTCTATAAAGACAAAAATCCTGTTTACTTTTAGGTGAGACTAGAAGACTATTTTCTTGTTTTATTGCTCATTACACAATTATTTAAGGGCCACACTATTTTGTGAATTGTACTTTTCTTTCGGGTGAATTTTCAAGAAATTTGAGCTGCGTTTAAAAAAGGAAACCTTTGTGTGGCTTATACACCTTGATATATATATATATACATATATATATATATATATATATATTTTATGACAGAAGTTTGTTCTTTTTTATGTTTGATGAAGTATATCACCATTACACCTGTGTATTCTGGCATTGTGCGTGAGTCCATCTAGGCTGGAAATAAGCTAGCAAAGTGGTGAAACGACCATAGTGCACCAGAGATAATTATCATTTTGTTCAAAACAATAACTTGGCGCACTGTTAAATAAAGGTAGTTAAAACAAAGCTTACAGTTTATTTTGAACA
The DNA here is from genome assembly GCF_001858045.2 of Oreochromis niloticus. Lineage (NCBI taxonomy): Eukaryota > Metazoa > Chordata > Actinopteri > Cichliformes > Cichlidae > Oreochromis > Oreochromis niloticus. The sequence continues at coordinate 21,921,500 of NC_031977.2, forward strand.
GTTAAAAGGTGGTGGAAAAACACTGAAATCTATCTCCATTCTGATATGGCTCTGTTAAACAACCAGCCTTTTTGGATTTCAATGATATCAGTGATACTTACATTGCAGTGTCTGGATAAATCCAAGCATGTGATTGACGAATCGCTAAGTTTTTGTTCTTACTGAGGAATTAACCAGTCTTGTGTTTCAGATTTCTGTGTAACTAACTGTTTGGTGTGTCTCTGTGTGTTTCTGTTTGTGTACATTACAGCTAGCCACATGGGACCCAGTTCATGGACTGAATGGCACTCTGACAGACCGAAAATTGGAAAACAACATGAGGGGAGTTGTGCTACGAGTTGTCACTGTTCTGGTGAGTTTAACTGGCCAGTTTGTTAATCTGTGCGTGTGTCTGTTCTTCGATTATGACAAGATTGTCCAAAGACAAAGAAGACCGATTTCAGTCTTTTGTATATACAACTTTTCCTTTTGTTCATCCTGAAGAATCAGGAGGGACTGTATTAATGTGACATTTCAAACTTTTGCTCCTTTATAAATTTGTCCTTTTGTCTATTTTTGTGCCAGTCATTCCACTTTATATATACGGGGATGGATCTAGGGACAGCTTAAGAGTTTATGTGAGAGCATGAAAAAAAACAGTTTATCAGACAGTGTTAGGAGTAAAGATAGGGGTCATAAAAGCCAAAGAATACCTACCAAGGTGAGCTCACTAATGGACCAAGCTATCATAATTTCATTAGCCTTCATTTTGACATTTGACAACTATGTGATGGAGTCTTGATGGTGGTGGGACTCTGGCTTTCCAGCTCTATCTGCCTCGCCCGCAGCATCGATTTGAGTATATCCCATGAGTGCTTTAAAGATTCACTGCTATAAATTCTTCATATCCCCCCTTTGAAGTGAGAAACAGAGGGAAAAAAGCGATAATGCTAGACATCTTTGTGGCTATCCCTTTTTACCGATCTTTTTATACATTTTTTCAGTCTTTGATTTTCATCATCCTTAAAGGCAAAAAGGATATGGGCTGTGAATATTGTCCCTCTTCTCATCTTTGGGAAGGAGTATCTCTAGTAATGTGAGAAGGTGTATTGTTTGCACACTTTTAAGTTTGTGTTGTGTTGCTCTTCCTGTCTTCCTGTTCTGTAGCTCTGCCTGTGTAAAAATGTGTATGCTTTACCCAAAATGCCTGATCCCCCTTGTTGGCCTAATAGCAGAAAAGGCTAGAAAGGGTGTGAAATGTCCATGTGGATTCCCAGATCTTTCCATGTGTAAATCGTTTGGGTTGTTATCCATAAGTTTGCAGGCATAATGGGAAGACTTTTTCAGGAATATTTGGCTGAGATTGTTCTGTCGTTCCATGAATGTTTCCTTCTCTAGGAAATATTTTTTTCCTGTCAGCTGCCAAGCACAGTAACCAATCATGGCGAGAGTTATGAATAGAGTAATGTAATAATGTATTCATGCTAATCTAGTGTTGGATAGTTGATTATTTAATTGGTGATGATCTCATACCTCCGGAACGATGAAGCAAGTTCAGTATACCCAGGGTATTTTCCTGTTATCTGGATTCACTTACCCTTACATCAGCAGTTTGGATAAGCAATCACACAAAGCTCATTATCAGCTTGATAAGTCAACCCAAGATCCCCCCTGCTAGTTCATAGGGAAGGGGTGCCATTGGCAATAATAAACAGAAAAATATGATGTTAAACACACAATACAGGTCGAAAATAACAAAACTACTGCTGACAACACAGTGGTCGGACTGCATGTGTGGGAGGAAAAGCCATGTACAGTAGTTTAGTATTAAATGTACTACATGGGTTCTGTTCAGTAAGATTGGAGAAGAGCTACTATATTAAATACTATATAGTATATTAAAGTCTGGCATATTTGAATCTGCATTTAAAACTGATGCTCACTGGGGAAACACAAAGACATTAGACATTATTAAAAAACTTCAGACCCTCATACCTCCTACTATCCATGCACAGAGGGATCTTGCAGGAATGGTGATGCTCTTTGGTCAGTAGGATTTCATAACCTGCTCTAGAGCAGGTTAGTTTTGCAACATAAGTTACCGTAGCAATATACCCCAGTAAGAAGTGACCCAATTTCAGAGTACTGAAAATTCTGGTTAACAGTGAAGTTAGCTGGATAACAATAAATCCTGCTTTATAATACAGACTCGGGGGTAGAAAAACTTTTGGGCACAAGTGACACAATCAGCCAAAAATGATGTTTTAAAACTGAAAAATATAGTTTAAGAGCTTTCAGCAGTTATAGAAATTTGATTTTCTTCATACTATATGTAAGACTATATAGTCAGCTGGCCTAAAAATCTAAAATGACTGACTTATATATGTTTCTAAATTAATTTGATTAATCTCAGCAGCATGGCTTTCTTCTTTTCATCATATGTAGTGGTCTTGTCCTTTTTTTATGCGAGGGTGCACATTTCTCTGATTTAAGTAGCAAGCTGTGGATTTAGCTACAGTAGCCCAAATATGCAGCCAAAGGCAAAATATGTCCCTTTTTAACTTGAGTTCATATTTTTGGAGATAATGAAGAGAGCTCACAATGTTCTCTCTGAATAAAAAGTAAAGTTTTACTTTGAAGGAAGATAAGACACGCAGTAACCACAAGTGTAATTAATGCCAAATTTGTTTTGCAAGGTGGCTAATGATATTGATCTTTGAAGATTGATGAATTAGCAATCAAATTAAATAATGTTTACAATTTGACAGCTGTGCCTTTACTTTCATTTGATAGTCCATCTAACAATACAATGTATTTTAAAGGGACAATCTGTAGGATTCAGTCTAATGATGAGGTTGTAGATTGCAACCAACTGATTACCCATCCTTTTCCAAGTGCTTAGAAGAGCCTTAAGTGAATGCAAACTCAAAATGCAAAAGGCTGCTGATAGAGTTTGGTTTGTCTGTTCTTGGAGAATAAACATGGTCGACTATGGAGAATGTGACAGTGCTCTATAGATACAGATGATTGTCTATACACTAATGAAAACATAATTATTAAAATTCCTATATAAAAACTGAGCTCTCTAAAGAAAAAAAACGTGTCCACTATCTCGTACACTAAATATGAATTTAGTGTACATTTTTCTTTGAGTCTCAATTTGAATTGCTTTGCTGTTGTTCTGAACTTTATATCATCTTTCTTTACCAAACTGAAACTGAGGGAAAAATCATTATCACACAATATAAAATCTAATCTACTGCAGGCACTGTCTGGGCTTTTCAACGTAGATTTTACTTTTATGCTACACGTACATTTCTCAGAGTGTTTTGGAAATTATCACAGTGGCACAGCTTACCACCTGACTCTGTCAAAACTAGCATTCCTCAGAGGAAACTTCAAGTGGTATTACTTAGTCTTTGTGGAGGGAGCAATTCCTGTTTCTGGTATTTTTTTCCAAAAAGAATAAGAGGAACATTTCCAGTTACAGGAATTAGTCTTGAGGAAAGTTAAGGGAAATGATAGAAATGAGACATGGGAACAATAACTTCAAGGGACGTGATATTATATACTGCAAGGTTGACAAGTGGGAGTATTGTAGCTTGATGGATGTGTGAAGATGAGGTGTTCTAGACATATGTTCAGGGAAAACTAGAATCTACAGACATTGCACTGTGGAAAGATGCAAAGTGTTATATGTCAGCTGGTAAGTGGCAGGAGCAACATAGGGGCTGCAAAGAAAAAAACAGAGAAAGAAAAGCAACTCGAGAGATACAGATTAACATCACAGTAATACTACATCTCAAAGGGTAATTTTCTTGCAAGATTTCAGTCTGTAAACCATTTACTGAGAAGTGATTTAGCCCAACAGTTTAAAGTCAGACTAAACAGAGCAATGTTCAGATGGTTACATGACTCTTATACGACTCTTTGTTGACTTTTAGATTGTTTAATTATTTTGCAAGTGAAAAAAAATATCAGTTGCATACCCGCTAGTGTATTAATTCTCTTAGGGCTAAGATAAGATGAGATAAGATAAGATCAGATGAGATAGGATAAGATAAAACACAGTCATGATTAAAAGAAAGTACACGCTTTTACAAGTACACCCCATGATTCGATAGCTTTTTCTCACATTATTGTGGAGGATTTCTATCGCACACCTTCTTTAGATCATTGAGGTTTGCAGGCATTCATTTATGCACAGCACTCTTGAGGTTGTGCCACAGCATTTCAATTGGGTTGAAGTGTAGACTTTGGGTGATTGCAATATTTTGATTTTTGTCCAACATGGCCTCATATTTGGTTCTAGAATACTGATCACTGATCACACAATACTGATCATGATCACTGCAGAACAAGCCCAAATCTCCCCCCCCCACCACTGTGCTTGACAGGTGTTATGAGCTGTTTGTGCTGATATGTCGTGTTTGGTTTTCACCAAATGCCCAAACATCTGCACTTTGGTCTCATCTGTGTAATGAACAATATTCCGGAAGTCTTGTGGTTTAGCTAGACCTACAAAACTTCTGCTTTATTGAGGTCCTCACACCTGTTGTTGGCCAATTAATCAAGTGCATTTAATACATTAATATTGTTGTTTTGCAGCTATAGCTACTAGCTGCTGCCTCAATCATAGCAGACAGCTAATGTTTCTGTTCAGTAAATGCTTATAGTGAAATGGCTAACGTTAATATGTATGCCATTTAAGATAACTCTTTGATACTTTTATATACTTTAATACTTTAATGCTATGGAAAAAAAACTTAAAAAGCTTAAAAAATGTTACCTGCTGGTGTTATGTGTTTTCCACACCTACTCTGTCTTTCACACATAATGTAGTTTTAAAGTTATATAGTGTGATTAACTGTAGATCAGGAAATGTATACTATTACATTGCCTTGAGTCCAAGATTGACAGTCACCTTTCTTTCTTTGGGATTCATGTTGTTAAGTCAAAGTGCTTGATTATTCAACTTTAATATTGTGCACCCTTGTGGGTATGCTGCCAAAACTCATTGATCTTAAAACCTTGAAATCACCTTAAATTCCCTACTGGGTTCATTAGTATAGATTAATTCTTGAAATGCCAGATTTACTTTTGGAAGTTTACTTCAGATGTTTAAATTTACTATATAAAGGTAAGTGGAAGCATTAGGCTATCAGAAAACAGGTTACTGTGCTTGCAACGCCCTGCACAACAATGCCAACCAGCTTTTCTCCACCATGTCTGTTTGTTTATAAAGGTTTACAGAACCCCCCAAATAAGGAAGCAATCAGTGTCAGTTGAGGAGAAAATCAGTATGTATGGCTGTTTGTGTTAGTGGGTGTTCCCACCTGAATTGATGGATGCTTGTGGTAAGAAAGGGACTTGGTATGCATGTCCACTCACTGTCTAATAGTTTATTGAACTGCAGCTGCTAGCAAGGATGTGAAAATGCCAAGTTAATGTGTAGAATGCCCTGTGTGTATATGTTTCTGTTTGAATGTCTGTGCTTAATGTGCAACCAATATCCTGTCAATAACACAAACAGTCTCATAAAATAAGACACATTGGTCTGCAATGTTTCACTCATGAGTGAGGATTTATTAAAGAAGAACTGTATGGTAAACGGCTGGAAAGAAAATACATAATCCAAGGTGTAGGAAATGAAAATAACTCTCATGTTGCTTTCTATTTTTTGTATAAGCAAAGTTTCCTCGAAACTTAAAAACCCCCTGCTTTTCCCTTGTGCTTTGTTCACTTAATTGCCTAAAATGACAACGCTGTTGGATGTCATTTAACCTCAACAGAGAATCAATATACAAGAGATTTAGGCTTCCCAATGGTATTTAAGAATGAACCGTTAAAAACAAAACTGCTGGAATTTATGGTGCAGTTATTGATCTTCAACATTTTAATTCACTTTAAGTTGTCAGACAGGGTATCATTTCAGTAAATTAATAAATTGGTTCCATAAATGAATACAAGTATGCGGAGTTGAAAACTGCAAATAATGGAGTTAATCATGATTTTCACTTGTTACAATCAACATACACTCATTCAAAAGGTGCTTCAGCACATAATTTAAATAATGAACATATGCTGAAAGATGACTGCTTGCTTTCATACCTTTATTTCTTCTAGAATAACATATAGGATTGTTTTCACATTTGTAGCATTAATATCTCTAGTAGGTAGTAGAAAATAAACCCCAGAGAAGAGCCTACCTATTATCTGTAACATATAGTTTTACCTTTTCAGGCATTTCATGTATCATTTCCTTTAAATGTAAAATGTAGATTCTCTCAGATATGCTTGCAGCCATCAAAATGATCTTTTGTGCTGCTAACATGGTTATTAGGGTAATGGGGGATTTGATGCTTGAATGAATGGTGCATTGATTGGCTGCTTGAATGACTTACTGACACACTGACTGTTCGTTGCCTTCTAGGAGGAGCCATTCGTAATGGTGTCAGAGAATGTTCTTGGGAAACCAAAGAAGTACCAGGGCTTTTCCATTGATGTCCTGGATGCTCTGGCAAACTACCTGGGCTTTAAGTACGAGATCTATGTTGCTCCAGACCACAAATATGGCAGCTTACAGCCTGACGGTCAATGGAATGGACTGATGGGCGAATTAGTCTTCAAGGTGAGAAGATAACTTGCATACACAAACGCACATGAGCAAACAAATACATCCACTTTGCATAAAATGGTCTGCTAAAGTAATGATATCCCATAATTTGCAAAAGAAGTATATGTTCCCTGTTTATGCACACGCTTATACTGTATCACTGCAGAAGGAGGAGAAGCTTGCATGTAGACACATATCACTTGCTAAACAGTACAGCCTCTCTTAGGTTTAGTTCACACTCGGATGGGTTCCATCATCACCCACTAGGCAACCATTGGATTTATGTTTTTAAACTTCTTTAATTTGGAATGAGAGGTTTAGACACTCATTCATAAAGAATTGTACTGTGTATGCTGAAGTGGATTTGGGAGGCGCAGAGATGAAATATTGTGTGATTTTGCATACTAGAGAAACACAACAACTTAATAATAATTTGACTAGCTTCAAGTATCTTCAAGTGTTTGATGTATAACTGCTGGCAGACACTTGAACTGCTTCAGTGGAAAGTGGAAAAGTGGAGATGATATAGTGACACTATAAATGTGGGTTCAACAAAGATGGAGAGGCCTCTAGATTGAGGGTAGTAAATTGGCATATTTGAAAAATAACTACTTTGACCATGACTTAGCCCTACTGACATAGACTTCAGTTGACATACTTCAAAATTTACCAGTTTCATTGCTGTTTAACATTATGTTATATCTCAAAGTGCCCTTATTTTTTAGTTTAGTCTTTTTAGTCTTTTTTAGTTTTGCTCATTGCAGCATATCCTAGAGAAACATAAATGGAGACCTGGCAACTTATCATGCACTAGTTGTGAATGCTTGAGATTGATAAGTATTTGTCACATCATACATATATTTCATATCACAATCTCACCGTCTTTTGCTGATTAAACAAAGTCACACAATAAAACCAAGCTGAACTTTTAAAGGCAGGCAGTCTAGAATAGTCACATATGATTTTCTGTTTTTAATATCACTGAAACGTGAGGATACTAATAATCATAAATATTTCAAATCTGAAAAACTCCCAGCAGATGCAAGACTGCTGTTGCTTTGCTTGGAGTCCATCTTAAAAGATAAGGCAACACAGGAAAGTGTTTCTTGTGAACCTTGTGAAAATAACTCGTGATTTGACAGGCATTTTCTGTTCCTCTCTGGCTTTGATTCTTTAAAATGTTCATTGACTGTTGTTATGTGGAAGCCAATAATAAACCCTGAGCTTACCTTAGTTTCTTGCAATCAAGTCATTCTTTTATGCCTAAAATAATTTATGTTTTGCTAAAACTGGGTGCAACAACACCAGTGCACTGATAATGCTTTTTTTCCTATTAAATATGAGATCTGAGCAAAGGTAGGACTAAATAAATATTTTAGGTTTTAAACTCAACATTTAAGGTGAGATTACCTGTTTTATTCATTTGTGACTGCACTCACAAGTGAACAATTCTTTTGAACTTCACACACTAAGGTGGAAAAAGGGAAAGAGTGGCATTAGGTCCAAAAATATTTGGTTAATAACGCAGTTTTTGTCATTTTGCCTCTGTACACCACCATATTAGATTTTAAACAAAGCAACCAAGTTGTGATTTAATTGGGAGCTTTCAGCTATAAATTGACGGGTATTACACAGTTAGACGTTTGGGAATTACAACCATTTTGTTCATTCATTATTCGATGACCACTGAGCTGATAAAAGATCAGTTGTTGCAAAGTGTGTAAGTTGCATTTGGCAGCTGTTCACTGGAACTCTCAGCATGAGGTCCAAAGAGATATTGAAGCAAGGCAAGGTGTACATCATTAGAGTATAAAAACAAAATAGGATAACTTTGAGTAGCCAAATCGGCAATCTCTGGTACATTCTTAAAAGGAAGGCACTTACAACACCAAAAGGCCTGGAAGATCATTTATGACAACTGAAGTGAATGAATACAGAAGTCTTTCTCTGGTCATGAAAAACCCCCTTCACACCATCTTTCTAATTCATGAACACTCTTGAGGAGGTAGGCGTATCATTGCCAAAGACTACAATCAAGAGATCCCTTCATGGATGAAAATACAAGAAGGTGTAAACCACTGGTTACACTCAAGAAGAGAAAGGGTAGATTAAACTTTGCCACAAAACATCTGAAAAAGACCTGCACAGCTCTGTAAAAAATTCTGTGGGTCCATGAAACCAATATTAACTTAAAGCACACTGATGGAAGACAAAGCTGTGGAAACGAGATAAACAGCTCAGGATTTAAAGCATACCACATGTATATATAGCAGCCAATGAAACAGGCAGAAGAGGGGTTTTTTTATGTGACTGCTGAGAGGAGTAGCAGGATGAATTGTAAAGTGTACAAGGCTGTAGTCTCTGCTCAGATTCAGCCAAATGATGCAAAACTGATCAAACAGCACTTCACAGTGCAAATAGATAATGACCCAAAGCACATTGCAAAAGCAGCCCATAAGCCTCTCAAGGCAAAGCAATGGGATATTCTTCAATAGCCAAAGTCAGTTACCTGATTTCGACCCAAGAAAGTTTGCTTTTCAGTTGTGCTGCACTTCGATCGCATCTTGAATGTTTCATTTAAAAAAACTACCAGATCCTTTCAAATCAATAGTACAGTGTTTTTCTGCCATGATCATCTTTTAAATATCTGCCATTAAAATACTCTCTTAATGGCAGGAAAAACTTTTTTTCCAAATTCCAGCCCAAACACGCACTATTTTTATACAGTTAATTCTAATTTAATTTCAACAACCTTTTTATGACTACGTGAAAGTGTTTGTGCAAGTTCATGTTTATATCTGCATCTGCACAATACCTGCTGATGTCTTTTGATGAAATCATATTAACCTGATGCACATTTTGTTCACCCTAGGTCAACTATCTATTTTTCTTTGATTGTTTTCTTTTGTTTTCTTCAGTTGAGCAGTGTTTTCTCAGAAATTTCCAATTCCATCACTTCATTATTTTCCTTCGGCTGTGTGTCAGGCTTGAGTGATTTTGTAAGACTTGGCTCTCCTTTCCTTGACCTTGAATACTTGCAGTTTGTATTCAACATTTCTAGCCCCCTCTCCCCCAGTGGCTCACAAAATTACCGAGAAATGCTTCAAGCACAATGCATATTTATGTGTACACAGATGAGCACAAGTTGCAAATAAACTGAACATGCAAATAATTCTGTTTTCCCCATCAGTCAGCAACAAGGTTTATCTCTCCAAAACCAAATTATACCAGATAATTATTACCCAGAGTGCTCCCTGTAAGTTTTCATGTTGACTGACCACATGTGTCAGCATGGCAATTCATCTCTTCTTACAGAGCTACACACACACACACACACACACACACACACACACACACACGCACACATGCTCTTGTATGCATATCACTGTTGTCCCAACCCACAGCCATCCTACAGGATTTCTCAAATTTACGTCTTATGCAGTGTAAGTGACAATTTCTGCACATTTAAGCATTTTGTTTTTTCACTGAGCTGTGAAATTTGGGTGGAGGGCGGGAATTAAGTTTTTTGTTTGCTTTTGTGTGTGTGTGTGTGTGTGTGTGTGTGTGTGTGTGAATGTGGATGTGGTCTGTGTCTATATAAGTGCATAATCTGTGTGTGTACGGTACCTGTAGGGCTTAATGTTCGCCTACAAATTCACCTAACTTGTTAGGCTCAGTTGTTTATGGCAACAAAGAAAATCTCATTATCGAACAAGTTCATAATATGTGCCCTCTCTCGCAGTAGTATAGATTTCAAACACCAGCATGCGCTCACAGCAGCATCTTAAATCCCTGTTATAGTATAAGCAGATGTCTGCAGCTGCTAGTCAAGCACTAGGGACTGAAAACGTTTTAATTATCCATCATTGTTTCTGCATTAAAGCTAAGCTCAGCCTGTTTTCCTTGGCAGACGCACTCAGTGACGGCTGTTTTTTCAACTTAAAATCTTTGCACATATTTAAAGCAGTCATTTGTTGTCTCTTAACAAGTCTTACAAGTGATGAGAAAGGTTTTAAGTGCTTCAGAAAGCATACTGACAGAAAACAGATTAATTAATTAATTTGTAAATGATTCAAACGCCGCATAGTAGAATACAAATGCAAACTGAGCCAGGGCCTATATGGATTTACTCTTGCTGATATCTGTCAGATATATCTAAATTCAGTAGGGTGGTACAAGAGGGTTCATTATGACATTTTTAAAAGTACTGTAATTGTAACTACTAGTTACCATCACTGTGACATGTATTTTCTTCCTCTATGCCAGATATTTCCAGATAACTGTTAAATGTTTTGTATGCTGTCCTTCGATTCTTTATTTTAGGTGATGAGAAGGTGCAGATGGACTTTAAGGCCTATCTGCTGCTCTAAGAATCCACATTTTTCGGCTGACTTCCTCACTTACACATTTTCACAGTTTTAATACTTCAAACTTGTTCTCTGCCTCTTGCAGCGAGCTGATGTGGGACTTTCTGCCTTGACCATCACGCCTGAGCGAGAGAGCGTTGTGGACTTCACCACACGCTACATGGATTATTCTGTGGGCGTTCTGCTGCGCAAGGCTGAGCGCACAGTGGACATGTTTGCCTGCCTGGCACCCTTCGACCTGTCGCTGTGGGCGTGCATCGCAGGCACCGTGCTCCTCGTTGGCATCCTGGTGTACTTGCTCAACTGGCTCAACCCACCTCGGCTACCCATGGGATCTGTGTCTTCAACAACGCTGTACAATTCCATGTGGTTCGTGTACGGCTCGTTTGTACAGCAAGGTAAGAAAGCAGGATAGAGGGGGTGAAACACAAGTTGAGCAGCAGCATAATAATGGTTTATTTATTTATCTATTAGTCATATTCATTAGTCATTTTGTTTTCACTTGTTGCTTAAGTTATGTTTATGCACCAAGACTGATTAGATCTGATTAGGTCATGGTTTGAGTTCATTAGACCTTTTCGCAATGTTAACCAAATGTTGGAAAGTTCAAGTTTCCGTTTTATTTATTTTGACAGGGTGGCAAACCCTGTCCGCAAGAATACATTCCCAAAAACCTATCTCTTAATAATCTACAACCTTTAAAACAAATGCAACCTTTAAAACAAAGCATGTTTTTTATGCATTGGGCCGCTATGGTCGATGGGGTCTTTCGCATGGCTTATTTGCAGGGTCTATCTCAGTGGTAAAACAAGGAAGTAATGGTAGGGATGGGAAGCATAGACGGAAAAAATGAGCTTGTGAAAGCAATCTAATTTAAAAATAAAATAAAATAGCTCCTCTGAGTACCATAGGTGTGAACTGCCTTTTTGTGTTATAGCACAATAGTCAAATTAGAACAAAAAGGAGGAGACATTTTGTTCCACATGGATTGAAGAAAAGATAATGGCCTTATCCCAGTGATCGGTCTGAAGAATTTTCCAGAATTCATCAGGCTGTGCTCAGGTGTGAAGATCAGACAATTGACACGTGGAAAAGGATTTAAATTTCATCGGCGTAGAAACAGATGCATGGCATAGGGAGGAAATTTCAATAGAGTTAGGTGTGTGTATTTGTGTGTGTGTATATGAATGTGTCTGTTTTCCATCTAGCGCGTGTGTTTCAAAAGTATCCATATAAAGTATATAGAAGGTACTTTTGAAGATAAGCGTCTTAATATTCTCAGGTTCAATCTTGGGTTTGTCGCAAAATATGTGCCATTTGCCAATGAGCACAGTGTTCTTTTGTTGTCATGCTCTGGGCCTTGCAATAGTTAATTTTTTAAGCAACATTAATTATGCAAATTTAAGGAGGCATGTTTTTTTTAACACTGCCTGTGAAACATTTCAAGCCCTGAATAAGCAACTGATGAGCATTTCGCCATTTGGTAAATAATCCTCCATCTTGTGCTGCAGCTAATGGTGGTAATGATGATGATGATGATACATGCTAATTGCTGTTTGATATTCACAATCATTTCTCTTTTTAGCTGTAATTAACATTTTAGTCATGGCATCATTAGAAAGAAAAGAGGCGGGAGAAAGGATCTCATTCTTCCACAGTGGGGTTGTCCTGCGTTTGTGTACGATATGCTATGTAGAAAATATGAGAGCTTACTGAGGCAGAGTGTTTCAAACGAGTGGCATGTTTTTCACTTCCCAAGAAAGTGAAGGTTGTGAAGTTTGCACCACTCAGTCAGGTTGTCCAGAGTTCATCAAAAATGACTTGTTCAGGAAGAACTATTAAGCTTCATCATTCCTGATATTTTCCACTGTCTACAGATTTTTTTCTGTACTTTTTTTTGGCATTACTTCAGTATGAACGCACACACACACACAGACATACAGGTACATTGAATATTCATTCAGCAACTCTCTCACAGCACCTCTATAATGTCCCAGACCTTTGTGCTTCACCTAGAAATATTACCCCCAGGGAAAATTGATTCAGATGCAAAGACACCCACAGCAGGAGGGAGCTGGAGATGAGTGATGGGAGTGAATAGCCAAACTTGATGCCAGAATTTTGCTTTTGGCTCTGTCACTCACTGCAAGACGGAGCAAGGGTGAGATGAGAAACAGAGAGGTGCAAAGGGATTACACTGATTTTTACAAACCTTTCTCTTTTCTTTTCTTCTTCCCTTTGACTTTTTCTTTAGGTCGCTTCTTTTCTTTTTTTACTGCAGACTTCCATTTCTTCCACTTCATTTTTTCGTCTTTTCCCCTTCTTCCTTTCTGGGAGTCTGCCTTAAAAATTCTGTTCTTCACTGTGGCTCATCTGAGCCACTAGGGCACCAGCCAAGTGACTGTTTGTTTACAACCTCACCCAGAGGTCTCTCAGTCTGGCATGTGTGTACAGAAGATGTAGTGGGGAAAAATGTCTGTACTCCATTAACTATTTCTAATTGGTCTCAATGAGAGTGAAAGAGACAGAAGAAGGAAGCGTGTATAAAGACGCAAAGGGAGGGACTGCATCATATGAAATCTGCTGCTTGGTTCTTGACTTCCTAACTGCTACATCAAAGGGACAAAAAAAAATCATGGGATTTGGTTTTATTATGCACTAGTAATACAGTATCTTCTCAAATAAAACAGCACATCAAAGAGAAAATTCTGCAGAAAAAAAGATCAGTTGTTCCCAGATATAGTTTGACAATATGCTGCAGGATGAGGAAGAAAGAGAGCAAAAAACCATAAAGCAACAGGGAGCTATAAGGTGAATTAGTCTATGATACTAAAGATTAATAAATAAGGTACATAATCCATCTGAAAGCAGACGGTGTCTCCTTTGCTGCCAACACAAATATAATGTAAGTATTTTAGCAGTCCTCAAGGGTGACTAAAAGTCGGAAGTGCAGGAAAATTAGTAAATTTGCAGGCGATCACACACAGTCACACACACACAATAAAAAAAGATATCCAGGGTAAGAATGAAGTATGTAAGCAGTCAGCGCAGAGGAAAGGTTATATAAGAGAGGAAATGACTTAAAAGATGGGAAATGTTCCTAAGGAGATTAATTTTCAGCTTCTGCTGTGTTGCACGTTAGCCCTGGCTGAGGTGGGAAGGTCATTCCAATATTTTTCAGAACCAAGAGGAAGGGGGAGGCAAGGCTGGGATGAGTGATTACCAGGTCACATTATTAGGACAGCCCAGCAGACAACATTAGCTTAGTGCAGGGCATTGACTGACTTGTATATAGGGCCTCGGACAGAACATGGCCTGGAGGGATGGGGATATGCACTAGTTTGCAGTCTTGTGCACCTGGTTTTAGATCTGAAATGAGCCACTACAGGCAGGCAGAGAAGATAGAGGAGGGGGGAGGGTGACATGCAAGAACTCAGGATGATAGAAAACAAGACACCCTGCAGCAGTTTGGATGACATGCAGGGAGGATGGTCAGAAGAAAGTTGCAGTACATCAGACCAAAATTTCCAAAAGCATATTAGGAAGGGTCTGCCTCACTCAGCGTAACTGCAAACAAGCCGAGAGAAAAGAATGTGCTCAAAAGGGAAGAAGCTTTTGTGAGATAGACACATTTACATGTCATGGAATTAAAGTGTTTGTCATTATTGAGGATAATAATGAGGTTCTAATTACAGCCTGTAAAGAATAAACATAATTTTCTAGGGATATTGGAGACAGAATAAATCCAAAGGCAAATTAAAGTGTTCATTTGTCAGCACGTTTAAGTCTCTTGAATATTTCAAATAAAAAAAATACAGTAATGATGCAATTAATTAATAAGTGATCCCTTTCTTTGATAGCAAACCTCAAAGTGCTAAGAGTAAGACAAAAATATAAAAAGGAGGAAGGAAGAATAAAATAGAAAGCCAAGAAATAAAATGACAGACAAAAAGCATCTGCAACATATGTCGTTTTTAAAACTGCAACAACTGCAACACTTTTTATTTTGACTGACTTTTTTTTTTCTTTTTTCATCCAAGGCTACATTCTCTCGTCGAGATGAAAGCAAAAACGGCCAGACCGAACAAATTTGCTATAAACTCTGTCGGTATTGAAATGGGTAAATGGCCGCATCTCTGCTGACCTGTGCAGCAGGGAGAGAAGCTCTGTTATGCAAGTTAGACATCCTGACAAAAAGAAGAAATGAAACTGAGATAGACAGGTTACCCTGTTCCCCGTCCTGTTTCCTCTTTTAAACTTCCTGTCTCCCCGTGTCTGCCTCAAACTTCTCTCCTTTTCCTCTCTGTCCTGTCCTGACTTCCAAGTTTTGCCAGCAGAATTTGAGCTAAAGTAGAAGAGTCAAAAGCAAAACTCTGTTGTCACATTGAATATTTGTCTTATGCAAATCTTTGTCAGCCATTTTCTCACTTCTGGTGTCCATAATTAATGTCTAAACCAGTAGGGGAGAACAAACACTGTGGAGAAACAGACTGGTATTTTGGGGTTTGGTTTTTTTTTGGTGGTGTTTGCACATACGTATGTGTGTGTTACCTGTCAGTGTGAGTGCTGGTATAGCTCAATTACAACTGTTTTTGTGAGAAAAGCATATGCAATCACACAGATACAGCACGCACTCTTACAAAATTAGTTTTCACTGTATGAAAAAATGCACGCGCACACACACACAGACACAATCACACAGAGTCAGGGCCATAGGCCACAATCAGTGCTTTCATCTTTCCATCTGCTTCTCCAAACATCTCTCTCTTCCTCTCTGTGCGTCTCCCTTTTCCCACCAACCCCTGCTGTGTAACTATCTGTATGTGACTATGTGTGTGAAGGAGAGAGAGCTTTGTTGGAGAACCATATACTGTACTGTATGAAAAAAAAATCTGTTTCCCTACTCTCTCCTTTTGCATTTCAACCCAGCATCCCCCAGTTCTCCCCATTCCCCAAATCTCTGTACTCACTGCTGAGTTTTCTCAGTGTGAGTGCGTTCACAGTCTGCACTCCTCATTCCATCTCTTGGTTCCTCTATGTGTCTCTCCCTCTATCATTATCTCTGTTTCTGCTGTGCCATACTGCTGGGAAGCCAACGTTATCATCATTTTCCTGCTCTCTCCTTCTCCTTTCCTCTCTTTCTCTCTTTATGACTCCCTCTAATCCATTATCCCTCTCTAACGACTCTTTTGTGCTGCTGTAAAGTGGACCCAACTTTAGGACATGCACCCCTCCTGACTTTAACCCTCTATCTCCATCTATCCTCCCTCTGTTCCTTTTTCCCCTCTCCCTCAAAGTGTCTCTCCTGCAACAAAGATGCGCCACAGTGAGAAGAGACCGTCTCTCAGCAGTTCCATTAAATGCGTCTCTCTCTTGCTCTCTCTTCCACTCTGTGCACTTTTGTTCTGTTCCTGTTTCTGTTACAATTGCTTCCTGTCCTTCTCCCCTTTTCTCTCCATTCAGCAGCAATCTCTCTTGGCCCCCTCTGTCCACTTCTTTCTTACTGCTCATGTATGATTACATCCAGCTGGTGCAATCTCATCCTAAAAGCAGGTTTGAATAGGATGTGTACCTTCTGTCCTCCTCACATCGATCTTCCCCTCGTTCCTTCAGTGGGCAAAAAGTTATTTAAGTACATTTACTCAAGTATGTACTTCAGTGTGAGGGTCCTAGATTCTGCCAGTGAAAATTCCCCGTACTCAGTTCTCATGAAGTAAATACATTTGTCTGAAAGTGTTTCTGCACTTACTAAATTTCCGTACTTACAAATCGATCCAGTCTTACGTTGCCATCGAGTACTTTTAAGGTGTTTTTACTGCTACTTTTACCTAAATCTGTTTGACTATTAAGGGACAGTGAGCCAAACTGTCAAGGAAAGCTCAGAAAATGAGATTTTAGCTGACATTTTCCTGTCACAGACAAACTCAGAGACAAACTGTGAGACGCAAATCCCTGATCATAGCTCAGTCTTTGCATCTGCTTACAGGTTAGAGTTGTGTCCTTGCCATTTTCAGAACTTCCTACAGTCATGCTTGAAAGTTAGCTGCTAGTTTAATCAGCTCTGGTGCAAACCCTGAGAGGAGGAGTGGCTGACGGCCAGAGAGGAGCACTATTTAAAAATCATCAAGCCTCTGATTAGATTTCTTTTTTAGGTGTTGATGTTTGCATCTGTATTTGTTGAGGAAACAAAATGATGAAATATGTGAACCTGAATTTAAAAAAAGTCAAAATAGCTATAAAAACTTTTATTTGTTTAATTTCACTTTTACTTTTAGGATGTTAAAGTGTTAATGTAAATATTCCTCAATAAACATGCAAATTATAATAAATAATAACAGCTAAAAGTAACACTGGTTTATAGATGTCCTAAACTCAGTTATAAGCATCCATAATCATAAATATCACTAAAAAGAAAATCATGTTGAAACTAATTTTCAGTCACTGCTTTTTTTCTCAACTGAAATATCTGCAATTATGTGATGTGGACAGATGTTTGAGGGTTGAGTAAACTGTGTGGGTGAGCTAGCTAGTTAACAAATGTTTTCATCATCCTCATGGTCATCAACAATGTCTATTTCCACATAAGGTGCGCTGGTCACACCTAGTTAATACCAGCTTGAGAACGCCTTAATATTCTTTGAGGTGTAGATTCAGCAAATCACTGGAGACATTCCTTAGATATTTTGCTCCATATTGGCATGATAGCATCACATAATTGGTGGAGATTTGTAGGCAGGGTATGTCTGTGCTTTCATGCTTTTTACGGCAAATTCTGACCCAACCATCTGAATCCCACAGCAGAAATCAAGACTCATGAGATCAGGGAACATTTTCGAGCCTTCTATAATCAAATTTTGGTGAGTCCGTGTGTACAGCCTCAGTTTCCTGTTATTAGCTGAGGTGAGTGGAGCCCGATTTAGTGTGATGTATCCCCTCTGCATTAAGGTTCAAGATGTTCTGCTGCATACCTTGGTTATAACAATTGATTAAGTTACTGTTGTCTTTATGAGTTTGTTGAGTATTTTCACCCAGAGAACTGCTGATCACTAGAGATTTCCTCTTTGTCCAATCAGACTCTGTAAACCTTAGAGATTCCTGTACAGGGAAATCCCAGCAGCTCAGCATTTTTTTTGAAATATGCAAATCAACCCATCTGACACCAACAACCACATTCAAAGTCACTTAAATCACATTTGTTTTCTCCATTCTGGTGCTCAATTGGAACTTCATCCGAAATTCTACATGTCTAAATGCATTGAGTTGCTGCCATATGACTCGCTGATTAGATGATTATGTTTATTAGCAGTAGAACAGGTGTCCCTAATAAAGTGTCTGGTGAGAGTGTATTTGTAGTAAGCCACGGTTTGTGAGAATATTCACTTCTTGTGTGATACTGTATTAGTATAGACTTCAGATGTTGGTTAAATAAGATTTATATTCTTGTGAATGCAGCAGTGTCGTTGCCTTTATTCAGATTTGCTGTCTGAATATCAAGATGTAGTTTCACCAAAAATGAGGATGTCTTGAAGTCTGGCATTTAGTGAAACTGTTGTTTCTATACATAGAGGGAGATGGTAATTCTGTGCAGTTGTCACTTTGACCAACTCTTCATTATGATTCTTCTTGTCTGGATTAGCTCTTGCTTTTAATTTATATCAAGAATAGAAACTGCTCTTCATGAGCCTTCGTTCATTTTTGTCTCCATCAGGGGATTTTCTGAGACTTTGTTAGTACACATGACATTTTCAAGATTCAAAATGCATAATAAAGTAATGTTAAACAGCTTCACTTTTTGCAAGAAGAAGCACATTAAAAATTGAAAAATGCCAAAGACTCCTTGTCTTGTTTTTATAGCTGGCATAGGGCAACAGATTTGGTCTTTAGTGTTACCACACCGACACATTCAAATGTCCATTTTGTGTTGCCAAGCATTGTTCGGTCATACTTTTACATGACTCTTACATGTTGTGTACTCTTTCTCTTGCATTCTCTGTTTTTCCCGTCTTTAAATGTTTAATCATACTTAAATGTAATCAAACTTTCATCTGCAGACAGCAAAAAAACGAGCTATGTGAGGACAAATAGCGAGATGCATTGCAAACATTTGCAAAGGAAAGAAATTCTTGGACTAAAATACATATATTATCATGCTTGCCTGCATCTTACCGTGTTGATTGCCATGTTAGTGACTGAAGATGTGTATCTCTTACCAAATGTGTATCTGTCAAAGCAGCTCCAAAGCACACTGCAATCTGCTGGTCTTGTTTTATCCAGATTCTTTCTCCAGGGAGTCCAAGAAGCTGTAGCTACCAGGGACAGTAATGAGGAGGGTGGCTTAATTGAAATACAAGCATATTTATTTTGGGCACTGTTTTGTTAACTGCCTCGAGAAAACAGGCTGAGTGAATGCAGTTTATTTCCCAGTGAATGTGTTGTAAAGGTCAGGCATTGTGCAGAATGCAAGTGGAATAAAAAACTGATCTAACTGCTTCTCGCTGGGTGTGCTCACAGTAACTTTTGTCCTCTGAATTTGAATGAATGTACAGTTGTTTAGGGCATTTCTTAGGCAAATGTTAAAACTTGTCCACAAAAATGAAAATCCAAAAAGCTCACAACATAATTAGTAAACACATCATAATGGATAAGATGCTTATAAAATTTACCAGTGCAGGATCGATAGCATTTATAGGATTTAACGCTTGTCAGAAAGGCAATAGAGCAAAATTACTACTTTCTTCTTTCACACCTTGCACGGCAACAAATGAAGTCCTGATTTCACTCAGTAACCCTCCACGAATCTAGATAATTGCAAGATTTATGAGATCATTTACCTTAACAAGGCAGCTTCTTTTTCTACCACACCCCAAGAACACTCCAAAGTCCCACAGCTGGATAGAATTTTTTAAAAAAAAGAGGGAGAATAGAGGATAGGTCAGTCAAAAGAGATAAAACAGAGGGAGAGCTGGTTGTTTCGCACCTTGTTAGACACCTTGTTAGTGCTCAGCCAGTCATTATAGTGTCTGCTGAGGCAGGAGTATCTCTAATAAATCAAGACATATCTGTCTGTCTGTCTTTTATTCAGCTATCATCCGATCTACTTCACTTGGCAAACACAAATCAAGTGTAAGAATGTATGTGAACTGTGACATCGCCTGCAATCTCATCTCATAGTGAAGGCCACAAAACAGGACCCTGTAAGTGAGACCACTGCTCATCCAAACAGCTTCACTTTTCCCCGGCGATTGCAGGTCAAATTAGTAGTTGAAACATGGGCAGAAATTTTGTTAACTAGCTAACACAAGGACGAAAAAGTGGGATTTGCACATCAAACTTTCCTTAGTGTACCTCTCAAAATATTAGTGCTATATGTGCAGAAATTCATAGCCTCGATGGATTTCACATTACAGATTAGAAGCGAAGACCAAAAACTGTCCACCTGGGTATGCAGTACGTGTAGGTTTATGGTTATTGAACGAGGAAAGGTGCAGATCTGTGTAACCTGCCAGTGTATGTGGACCTGCAGCCCTTGAAAAAGGGAGAGGAAAAGAAGATGAGACAAGAAAATGAAGGGGGGTGACAGGAAGAGGGAGGGCATGTGGCTTGCAATGTGTGAAATATTGAGAATGACATTGTTAAAGTTGAATATGAGCGACTCAAACACAATCACCATCAAGAGAGAGGTCTAAGAAGTGCATTTTTTGTGAGCACTTGTGTGCATAGGAACGCACACACTTTGTCCTAGTCAAGGGAAAATTGCTGAGAGAGCCATCTGTCAGAAGTTGCACTCAGAGAGGCAGCCATGGTCTTATTGGTTTGATTGAACAAGACACAGTCTGCATACAGCCACCTATAATGAGTCCACAGTACTGTACTTTCAACTTAATGCAATTTGCATGCATGTCTGTAGATGTGCACATCTGTAACTGTTTCAGTTATGCTTATAATCCGACTGGCTTTGTATTACATCCTTTTTGTGTGTGTACGTGTTTATTTTGCTCTTTTTTTTCTTTATATGGGAAGCTCCATTGTTACTGTGGGCTTGAAATGCCCACAGCTATTGGAATAGTTTCCATCAAACTTTTCCTTAATTCCTTTAACACCTTCTTTGGGATTAAGTGTAATTGTTGAGAGTAAAAGGCATTAGCTAACAGTCGTCCACAGTTTTTGTTATTTATGTTTACTGTTATTGTATGGACACTATTGGGGAGGGATATTAAGAAATAGTTTAATTATTTGTGACTTTTTCAGCAACCTTAGTGTTATGGATTGGATGAACACTGGTGTGTGAAATGTTGTCTGGGAAAAGCCGTTAGTTGTGGCCTTTAGAAATAAGCAAATACAAAGCAGCCACATACACATGAACACGGGCACATACAGCCTTGACTTCCTGTTGGCTGTTGTAACCCTTATATCGTACACAGATTGTATTGATCCACGTATAGGAGCCGAGCGGGGAAACATAGCCTGTAAATAAGCTCAAAGAAATT
The DNA here is from genome assembly GCF_001858045.2 of Oreochromis niloticus. Taxonomy (NCBI): domain Eukaryota; kingdom Metazoa; phylum Chordata; class Actinopteri; order Cichliformes; family Cichlidae; genus Oreochromis; species Oreochromis niloticus. Next base: position 21,942,949 of record NC_031977.2, read on the forward strand.
TCTGCTGACCCCATCATTTTTATGTTCCTTTCAACGGTGAAAAGGAGGCAAAAAGTGCTGATGAAGCTTGAAAAAAGGAAGAGAGAAGAGGGGAAAGAGAGTTTCTTTAATAAGTCCAATGTCAAGCAGTTTCCAGTCTGCATATGGTACATACACTTACACACGCATTCAGAGGAGGACTTTTACCCCAGCTATTTTGGGAGGGCGTTAAGAAGTTGCCACACTAAAGCGTGCACACATAAAGGTGCAGACACGCACACACCCAGACACAGAAAAAAACTGCCGTTTATCACCAGTCTCCACACTTGGCCTGTTGCAGCCTACAGGTTAACTGGCTGCTCTTCATTCATTTTAGGGAATGGGAAACAGCTCTCCCATCCCAAAAAGCAACCAGTTTTAATGAATTTTCACAAGCGATGATGCAGCAAGTTGCAGTTTTTGAATGGCAGGCGAACAAACTTGTATGAATGTAAATATGCTTGGGTTTACAGTGATTTTGCAAAAGTATATACTTAGTAAGCGGATCTAAACACAAAACACACACGAAAGCACAAAAGTCATATTTGATCGATATGACATGTCCAAATTAGTACATAGAAGATGTGAACACCAATGTTCTTTCGCCATTTCATATCCTTATGCTACAGTCACACGTGTTACATAGTCGGAGTCTAGAGGCTGCGTAGAAGATGAGCTTGTTATAAAGTGGGTAAAAAAAGGAGACCGCCTATCCCACATTCTCGTATTAACCTTGAAAATTTACCCAAAATGCACTTTTTCCCCCCAGTGAACGATCAGAAAATAGAACATCCAGGCCCATTTATGAATAAACTGGTTCTGTTTTTTAGTGAAACTACCCATAATACTGAAGCTTAATGCCAGTTACAGAAAAAATCATGCTGAACGAGAACGAGATTTTGGCCTCATATTGTGACACTTGAAATGGGTGTAAAATAGATTTGGTTGCAGCTTTTGAAATAGGATGTGTACCTTTCTGATAATGCTACTTAAAAAGCACAACATTTCAGCCCACCTCCATGTAGGCTGAAGGTCTGTAACTTAGGAAATTTGTATGGAAGTAGAACTTGCCTGTGTGTGTGTGTGTGTGTGTGTGTGTGTGTGTGTGTGTAAGAGAGAGAGAGCATTTGTCAATAAATATGTTCACTGTCTGTCTGGGAGAAAGTTAATATGTCTCTTTACACCACAGCCAGAACAATAACAGAAGAAAGCAGTATTTCAGAAAGAAAGGCAATGTTGTGGGGATACAGTTAAAGTTAAAATACTTTTAAGTAATACATTTAATGTGAAGACAGTAAAACCAAAGCAGTACATCACAAACTCCCCAAATAACAAACTAAAAAATAAAAACTGTAACTGATGCAATCCAAAAGGTCACTGCAGGGTTTTTTCTGAGTTTTGCATTTTCTCTGACCTATTGAGTGTCTTGGCTGTATTGTGATAAAGTGTCACATGGACCCTGCATGCTGAGCTTTGACTGCACAGGCGCAAATTTTCCCTTCTGCATTTAAAAGAATACTAGTGAAGCTAGCTCACCAGCTCTCTCCATGAACGCTATGACTGTAGCTATGATCGTAGCTGCAGCTTTGTAATTGCATACAGTAGCTGTCTTTCTGACTGCAGCTGTAGCTGTGGTTGTACTTTGGTTCTTATAAATCTGGCTGTGACATGTTCATTTTTAATTGGTATAAAACTGACTACATGCAGCGGTTATGTGTTTAGTGATGGTTTTGCTTGATGAGTGTTGTATCGAATCTTTTCTATTCCTGAACTCCTGTGCTATGATGATCTGTCATAGAAGAACAGCAGGTTCAAATAGTAACAGCTGGACACATCCATAACACCACAGACTGAGCCATACAGCATACTCAGCCTCACCTACACAGTCAGTCAGACTAAGCATCAATAGCTGTTCTCACAAGCAGCAGCTGGATACTGTTAGAGAATCGCCTTTCATAATGAGAAATGAGCAATAAATGCACCATGTAAATGGTCACATTATTGAATCATTTCCATATCTGTATTGTGAGTCTTTTAATTGGCAATGTATTATAACTAGACTCGAACAACGTGGTTCTTATGGCTCAGAAGGAATGCAAAGGCAAGGCAATAGCGTTTGTTTGGTTTATGGCTTTAAATACCAGAAAGAAAACTATCATCTTGATGTGGTTGTTGTTCTTTTCCTTATGAAATATCATTACAAGTTACATTTCAAAGCAGAAAAACGCTGTTTGTGAAGCATGGATTGAAAGATAGATAGACATAAAGCTTACTGTCTTCTATACGAACAACAAGGATGAAATGAAACGATGCGTTATTTCTGCTAAATGCACACAAACACATATGGTGCGTACACATGAGCACGAAAAGTCTGCTTTGGTTCGCTGTTTCCCCCGTGCACCAATGCAGACATAGCAGGGTTTTTTTTCATGGTGAGCGCGCTCTGAAGCACAGCTAAGTGAGGGAATAATTTGCATTTCAATCTTTTAATTTGCTCCCTTTTTGTGAAATTGAGCCAACTTCTACAAGCTAACTGGAGTGAGTACAGAACCCCATTTCAGCATCCCCCCTAAGGGCGATCCTATAATATTTGAATATCTCTTTCCCCCAGTTGAACTTATATTAAACTCACATTTATATTACACACATTGAATTCTTTGGGGGTTTCAAATTAAGTCATATTCTAAACATGACATGACTGCAAGGATCGCTTTGATTTGCTGGTTTCTTAAGTGTGAGTTAGAATGTAGAGAGAAAGTAAAGAAGAGAAACACCTTTCTGACCAAAAAGAGCATTTTGCTTTTCAAATTGTCATTTATGAAATAACTAGAACTGAAAAACTAACATTTAAAGAAAAAAAACCGAATGACTTGCAAAGATTTGGTGCAGTTTGATGGCACATGCTTCTTTTCTGATATCTGTTAGAACATAGTAGACCTATCTGTACAACGAACACATGCACTCAAAAGTCTAACTTTAATTAACTTAGATGATCCATGTTTGGCAGGCTCATTTTGGACTTGTATTAACTTCTACACACATACATAATACATGTATTCTATGCATTTGTATATACTACACAGCATGTGTCTGTATGGAGTGCACACTTCAGTAGAGGGAGGGTCCAGAGCAATTTGTTGGCCGCAGAGGTGAATCACAGCAATATGAAAAATTAATATAAAGTTCATGAATATTAATAACTCTGATGCAATTGCCATAATATCAACGCTTCTCCTTCACATTACATGTAGCTTTAAAGTACAATAAAAATAAACACAAATCACAAAATAATATGGATGTATTTGCGTTATGTCAGTTTGATGTGCTACCGAGTAATTAAAGTGCTTACCTCTGAGCAGTATATTGGGCTTCACATTGCCCACAGATCACACCTGAATGTTATGCTGTAGTTAGAGACTGTGTGGTGCAATATTCTTTATTTTATCATAGCGGCCTTGTCCAATAGCAAAATGAAATAATTATGTAAATGATATTGGAAAAATGTGAGTCGTATGAGCTTATGTGCACATGCAAGGGCTGCCTACTTTGTCAGCAGAAATGCACATTCATAGGAGGATATTTTCTGAGATGTAAATTTGGTTGTCAAGTTGCTGATTGCGGTGTCTATTTGTTATGCTAAGTGTAATCAAGACTTTGCTGTCACAATCAGAAATTTAGATGACAATCATTTAACAATCAGTTCAAATTTCACTTTATTAAAAGCTTTTTGTTGTTGTTGAGCTACTGTAATTTCAATTAGCCAGAAGTTAAACTGTGTGAATTGCTCAGGGGGGTGGCTGCGGTTCAGGAACTGTCTGCTCATGGGAAGGTTGATGGTTAGGTCCCCAGCTCCTTTAGTCCGTGTGTTGAAGTGTCCTTGGGTAAGATCCTGAACCTGAAGCTGGCTCTGATGGATCCATCATTATGTAAGAGTATTAGATTAAGAGTGCTTAGTAACCCTTGCTTTTCGGTGTGTGTCAATTTGAACTTGTTTATAAACTTCAGCCATATTTTTGAGGATGTCTTAAAGTTCCTATACGTATTCAGGGAGCGTACAGGGAGGGGGGACACCATTGGGGCACATCCCTGAATCGGAAACTTCGTGCATCTCAGCTCAAATCCACAACATTACCAGCCTGCTGGATCTTTTAAATGGTTGCACTTGATGGCTTGAAAAAAAATTGCTAACCACATGGAAAATCCCTCTTCGCGTTGGCTTATAGCCAGGGGTATTAGAGGTGGCACATGTACAATGTAGAGATTGAAAAGCAGAAGGCAGGAGAGGTGATGGAGGAGGGATGCATGCACTCTGTCATCCTCCTCCTCCCTTTTTCTATTCTCTCGCTTTTTCCATCTTCACCCCGGCTCCTGCACTGTAATATGTCTTTCCCAAGTTGTTTATAATCACTGGGACACCGTCAGACGGGAGTGATTGAGGTGCTAGAGGAGAAATAGATGGTAAAAAAATAAATAATGATTCCAGCAAGTCATCAGACGGTGGAGGGGTATAATCTGAGGCAGTGGAGGTGCTTGCTCGGTGGTGAGATTTGAAGCTTTACAAGAAAGCCACACATATATAAAACCCTTCAGGATGTGCCCACCGCTCGACTGGCTTCAAAGCTGCACTCATCTCGAGTTACCTTTACTGCAGAATGTCAACAAGGATGGGGAAAAGAGGAGAAGAGCAGAGGAGGAAGGTAGTAAGAGATGCAGAAAGGCAAGGAGAAGATGTTAGAAGGGAGGCAGGTAGAAAAACTGAGAATGTGTGATGCAGATGAATTGGCTTATAGAATAATTTTGTTTGCCAAACCTGCGGGAAACAACAGCACCTGCATCTGTCAAATTTTTCATCCTCCTTCCTGGATCTACGTGTTTATTTCTCTCAAAGCAAACAAATAACAGTGTATAGACATATGCATATTCCTTTTTTTGTGAGTTTATGTTTGGATTCTTTGATTTTGTTGTCTTGAAAAGCTGGTGCATTCGTTGCCTTCAACAAAAAGGAAATCAATAGCAGTAAAATTACAGCCTACCCTGGGAGCAAGTTCTTATACTGTCAGATACTCTAGCGTAAGTCTTTGAGTTTCTTTAGCAATCCAGTTCACTTAAGATCATTGGTATTCAGGAGGTAATACTGAGGATATTTTGTTGGAACCTGACGTTAGAAATCATTGCCATGCATAAACACAAACACTGCCTGGAGCTGGTGTAAGGTATTAATTACATAGCTCATAATTGCAGATTTAAGAGATTATAGTATTTTTCCGATGCACTTTTTTCCTTTTTTTTTTTTTTTAACTTAAAATGGCTCTAACTAACATATTGGGGGAGGGTGATACATTTGCATCTTATCTCTTGTCTTCATTTTTTCCCTCTGTGCTTCAGTTAAAGTAACACTACGTGGATTAATTCAATGTGACCTTGTGTAACCACATGTTAATGTGACTTTCAGCTGACATAGTGATGATTTCATACTAAAGAAGTAGTAATTCATTATAAAGTAATGAGATGCTTGACATTTGTTTTTAGAGAATTTAAGAATCCCTAGATATCTTTTCATTTTAAAGTCCGAGGAAACATTGTTGCAGAATTCTGTGACATGATGACAAGACTTTTGATGATGTGGGTGATCACTGACATTTATTTTATATTGTATAAGACTTAGAGAACAAAACAAAGTCTGAAACTTTTCAAAATACTTTAAAAGATGGATTGTATTTTATAATCATAGCCTCAGTTTAACATATTTCTGACAGTGTTGACACATGTACAAGCAATGAAGCAAAACTGGTACTGTTTGGTGTTTTTCTGTGCTCAAAATCCTATTTGACTGTCCGTTTGGTACGAAACATAAGCCACATGTGCAAACCTAGATTGTGGAAGACTTGATACGTTAATGTGTTAAACAGAGCTAGCCTGTTGCTATTTTTAGAGACACTTTTCAGTGCTGTGGAAGAATGAAAAGTGAATGCCTAAAGTGTTGTTAAAAAGAACCTTACATCATCTTACGGGAAGATTGCATGGATTCCAACTGGGGGATGACATCAGCTGAGCACACTCTAGCTCTTTTTTACTCATTTAAAAAAAATACTCTAATGATCTACTCTGCTCTTATTTCATCCAAGAATAACCAGAGTGTGATGCTTTAAATTTGAAGAGATGGATCAGAAAGGTTGGCAGCAGGAATGTAGATTTTAAAAACTGATGATGCATTTGAGAGAAATTGATTTCCAACACTGGGTGCAGAAAGTGTAGACATTCCTTATTGTCTAAAAGTGCGGAAAGGGAGAAAGATACTGATTTTTTTTTAAACACATTACTTCTTTTCTATGATGATAATGATGATATGGAATGAGATTAATGGTCAGTAAGTCTTTGCAAGTGGGCATCTCAAACACACACTGCACCAGCACCATAAACTAGTGTCTTGAAGGAGCTTGTTTACACTGACAGCATGCAGTAAAAGAGCAGAGAGTAGACTGTCGATATGGACCATGCACAGTAACAGAACTGGTCCTTATCATCAATTTGTCCAGCGTCTTCTTCTAGCAGTTGACCTCTTTGTCTCATTTACTCTGAAATGTGGCTTTTTTCCCGACAGAGAAGATAAATCTCTCTATTAGGCTGCTTTACTGCAAGTATTTACAAAACACCTGTACATAGAACAGCTTTAGTCGAATTCAAAGTCAGAGATGTTAAAGAGCATGTTGTTTCTCCTGACCTCAGGTTGCACTTTCAATTACAGGTTCTTTACTTTTCAGACTAAAGAACAGACAAATGCATCACTTATCTCTTACGGTAATGGCGTTACTTCAGTTTGGTTCATTATTCTGCCATTGTTATGTCTAAAAATGACAACATTAAGAATATGGAAGCTCAATGAGAATAGTTTATTGCCACTGTAATACTTTGTATTTATTTGCTTACAGTACAATAAGACTCATTGTGCACTTTCATCAGCCAGTTATGCTGCACTCTATGTCCCGACTGTCCACGGACCAAGTAGCGTGACTTAACCTTTGACCTTTTAAATATGAATTGCCATCACTTCTGCGTCTGTATTAGTTAATCATATATGCCACAATAGTCCTTGCAATTTTTGCATAAAAATCTTTAACAATCTCTTGCTTTCCTTACCTACTTAGCTAACTGAAGTGCAAATTCAATTTAAAATTCAAGAGCTGATTTGTTAAGGTGCTGTGACTCATTAAGTCTTACAAGTGACACTGAAAAGGACTGTGCTGCACCTTTGGCTGCTTTTGAAACAAAAAGTCTTGGCCTCTAAATCACCCCATCAGGTTTACAGCATCATACACGGGATCAAGGGCTTTTTGGACTAATCGTCATCCTCACTGATTAGTTTGAGTCAGGGCTGTGGGATGGGGGTCATGTCCGGTGCTCTCATTTATCTAAGCACTTGATGTTCTTCCCTAATATGTGGGCAGTGGATGTGTGTGTGTGTGTGTGTGTGTGTGTGTGTGTGTGTGTGTGTGTGTGTGTGTGTGTGTGTGTGTGTGTGTGTGTGTGTTTGTGTGTGTGGTTACCTTTGCCAGGACCCCTAAAAATGTGGGATATCCAGAAGTGCAGTTTTACCAAATGAATCTACATGAGTCTCATCCTAATATTAGTTCATAGATGCTAACGGTATCAAATGTAAAGACACACGGTCCATTCTGTTTTTTAAGTCTAGTTAAACACTGAGTTTAATTTGACCTACTGGCAACAACTACTCATGAGGAAAAAATGTGTATTCACTCAACAGGTTGCGAGTGGTTGGTGGAGATGGCTGGTGCTGCTTTCCAAGTGGTAGTGAATCTTTGAAAAGCAGTGCAAAATAGAAGTAAAAGCTGTGCCTTAATTCTGCAACCAACACATTTCAAAAGGTTCAGCTTTTACTTTCAAGGTGAATGTCCTCTGTTTCTGGTTTCATCAAGTCATCATCAAGTTTTATTATAGTTCAGAGAGAAATGGTGAGCAGACATCTTCCATGCAAACTGTGGGTGATCCAAAGGAGTCAAAAGGAGTCTGCAACCCCTTTCACCAGTCAACAGCCAGCATCAGCAATGACTTGTAACATGTTGGGGAATGCACTTTCTTTACTAGAAACCAGCAGTTGCCAACTGGTCTCTGAGCTGTGTGCCTGAAGTTTTAGATATTTCAGTAAAAGAGCAAGACGTTGCAAGTTGAGAGACAGAATGTATTAAGATCCACAAAATAAGTGTGTTATCTGCTTAAAGGTGGGCTTTACACAGCTCACACCACAATGTCAAACTTTTATTGTGGACATTTTCACTCTTACTAATACTTTATACTACTCAACTGATCTGGGTTGACTGGCCAGAGTTTTTCCTTGAATTTGTAGCTCCACCATGATTGCTTTGGATGAGTCATCAGACCTATGAGGAGTTATTGGCTAATAAATTCACAGTGTTGGACAACAGGTGCAGGGGTCATCCAATCATGTCCCAAGTATTTTGGATGAAACTGCTTGCAGTTGTCTTTTATTTTCCTGGTGAAGATTAAAAACCAAAAAACCAAAAAAACCAAAACAGACTTATAACATAAAGCTTTGCTGCTATGCCCTATTGTTTAATTATCTGACTGTTTAAAGATGTGCCGTTGTTCTTGGTTGTATGCATATGCTTCATCCAAACTCATGCCAAATAAATTTCTGAAAGTGCCTGCCCTTTTCCAAGAAGTTTCCAAGGACAACTTCCCAGATGGTTCCGTGTTTACCAAACCATCTGGAGTGTCAGGTTACAAAATATCCCATCAAGGGCTGTTTTTTTCTCAACAGAAATCAGAGTCTAGAGGGTTTGCAAAGTCAGGTTGAACTACAATATTCTCCAGGCTTCTTCTTTTTTTGTCCAATAATACCTAAAACATCAGTCTGTTCAGGCAAACAAAATTAGATCATGAAGCTGCAAAAAAAAAAAAAAAAAAAAAAAAAAAAGATGGGAAAATGAAATGCCAAGGGGTCTTTTAGCCAGCAAAATTGCAAGTTAATCAGTCGGTCAGTTACACGGCCATGGGGCCGCTATCTAATTAACTAATCAATTATGTAGATATCCAGCAATCCAATTACTCTTTCAATCAAAAAAGACAGAAAGCAGCACTTAGCATTAGGCTAATGGAAACCTGAAAGTTAGGGAAAAATACATTAAAACGTGAAAGACAGCCACACGGTTCATAGAGTAATTTGAAGTAATTGAGCATGCATCCTTAGTATGCCTCTTTAAATGAAGTTTCAGTTTTAATTCCTAGTTTTGAGTTGTGTAGGAAGAAATAAAGTAATCCTGTTTGCCCAGAGCTACACGAGTCACAGCTGAGAATAAGAGGAGTAGCAGGAGAAACATGGGGGTAAGAATGGAGAGCTATATCGAGGGGACACAACGGGGTGCTTTTGAAGCTGCCAAGCTGTATTTGCAAAAGCTGCTTCATGGCAGCTATGCTTCTCCTAGGATCCTTACATGTACCCGTATGCAAACTGAGACACCCATACACTCCTACCTTTAAAAAAAGTTTTTCAGGAGTTCAACCACAGGAAAACTTAAAAGTTCTTTCAGAAAAGAATTTCTGAATCCTAGACAGAAGATTACTATGATTTATTTTAGTAGTCTTGATTAGCTTAGTTAAAGGAACCCCGAAGAAGAACGGTAACATTATTAGTCTTGTATCTGTATAGAAGGAGTTAACCCAGCTGTCACCTCCTACCAGTCAATCTGAATCATTTCTATTCTGAGATACACGTACTCTGTTCAGAAAGTCTGTGTTTGAAATGTCATGCTGACTTCACACTATCCTTTGAGATAGCTGCTTAGTCGTGAACCTCTAATAACACACAACATTTTTTGTCATTTATCCTCAGACCCCATCTTCTGAGAAAACAGGATAAAAGGTGTATTTTAAAATGATATAAAAGGTGCCGTACATGCTTTATGCCTGTATGTGTGCCCATGAAACCTGACACAACCACTCACTCACTTGGAGCGTTTGCTGACTGCTGTTTCAATACTAAATGGTAACATCCATCTAAGTCTTTCCCCCACTATGAAAGATGGTTTTGAGAGCACTCACTATAAATGATGCTTCTCTTGGTACAATACACTTTAGTATTGGATTTTATAGAACTATACACTTTTACAATACATTAGTTTGTACATATCTAAAGTCAGGTAAATTTAGTTAATAAATAAACCCCTTAGTCTGGTGAGGCTTGCTAGTACCAAATTGGATCCACTTTTATCTTCTGAACTGCCTTAATTCTTCAAGAGTTGAACAGCCATGAACTGTTCATATAATACAGAATGTATACTTTCAGATTGTTTATGTCAAATTTTGATCCTACCATCCTTCTCTCTGCCTGGTCTGCTGCAAAACTCAATGTTTTTATAATCTTCTACTGTCCAGTTTTGGTGACCCCATGTAAACTGTAGCCTCGGTTTCCTATCCTTAGCTTACAGAAGATCCACCCAGTGTGGTCTTCTGCTATAGCCTATCTGCTTCAAGGTTTGATGTGTTGTGTGCTCAGAGATGCTCTTCTGCATGTCTTTGTTTGTAGATAGTGGTTATTTGAGTTTCTGTTGTCCATCAAAGAGTTTGAACTTTATCCTTTGACCTCAACAAGGCATTTTCACCCAGATATCTGCTGCTCACTGGATATTTTATCTTTTTTTGACCATTCTTTGTAAACCCTAGAGATGGTCGTGTGGGAAAATTCCAGTAGATCAGCGAAATACTTAAATACTCAGTCCAGCCCAGCCCATCTGGCACCACCAACGATGCCGTGTTAAAAGTCACTTAAATCACCTTTCTTGGTTTAAACAGCAGGTGACCGATTTCGATAAGTGCATTGAGTTGCTGCTGATTAGATATGTGCGCTAATGAGCACTTGAACAGATGTCCCTAACAAAGTGACCAGTGAGTCTAAATTTCAAAAATGTTGTCCTGATCATCTTTCCCTGAGGATTCAGGGTTTTTTTTAACTTATGTGAGCTATAGATCATTAAAATCTCTGATGGTAGTTGGTGACGCGTGAAAGGTGAACAGTGACATATTGCTCAATAAAATCATATATGCTTTTTGGCCACTCACATTTAGGATGAGCTAATGAGACACTAAAAGTGTCTAAGTGTAAAGGTATTATAGGTTTATAGCTGTTAAGAGAGTAGGATAGAGATTATCTCACATTTTTGAGCTTTTAGATCAGTGCTCGCCTTATGGTCAAATAAGCTTAAAGTTTCTGTAATATTAATCTGCTTCTGTCTTTCACACACACACACACACACATATATGTATATGCATATATATATATCCATATAAAGACTAGGAAACAAAATGACCTTTTCTAAAAATCTGCTCTACGTGATTCGATTCCCAGCTCAAAATTTTGGGAACCTTAACTCTCCAGTTACATTAATATTTTATAAAAGTCACTTGTGCAGCCAGAAATCAACATAAAAATTGTTCTGAGACTGGACAATGGCTTTTTTTTTCGGTGAATTAATCGGTCCTCCATGGATATTGCCAGTGTGAAACCCCAAATCCCCAAATACCTTCTGCGGCTGGAACGATTCACAAAGGTCATGTTTTAGAAGCTATTGAAGTCCAAGATACTGCAGTCACGCTCAGGCATATACTCGGACGGTTTTTGGCACCAAAAAGCATCTCTGCCTGCTGCTTGCTTTCATTCATGAAAATGATTCATCTCATCTTCCCACGCACATTCCCATGCACAGTAATTTCTTAGGAATACTGTGTTGGCTTATTATTTCGATCATTTCATTATAAAGTTTCTTTTTCATAACAAAATAGCTGTTATGTAATTACAGTGGCAGATACTTTTCTTCAGGTTACCTGATAAAAAATGAAATTATTACACAACCACTTTATGTGTGACCATTTACTGAAAAAAGTCAAGAGCCATGAAAGATTGAAACATTTTAAAGACATAATTCATGATACCATGTCATCCATACAGTATTCGTTATAATGCCTTCGGGCTTGTGCTAAAACCTGGTGTCAACAGCAAATCATGCAAAGAAGGATAACAGAAAACATATAGAGGGGAAAACGAGATGGTACATTTAAAATAAATCAAAGGGTATACAGGAAGGGAAGATGGAAAAAAACAAGAATCCAGTGGATATAGAGAAGGTGGTGAGATAAAGAGAGAAAGAGATTATGTGGGTGTCAGATATATTATTGAGGCTGAGCTAAGGGAAGTGGGAGACATGAGAGCGTTGGCTGGTCTGTGCTGATGTAACCACAATCACCACAGGTATAAAAAGGGGGGGGGGAGGGGGGAGTTCTAACTTGCTTGAGTCACTACAAAGAGAAAGGGAATCGTGTCAGTCATGACCGTGCGTGTACGTGCGCATTTGTGCATAGCTACAGTAAATGTGTGCAAAAACACTGTCGTCAGTAAGCAAGTGTGTGGGTATGAATAGAAAGGCTACCCCACACAGCTACCTGAGAAGAATGGAAGAGCCAAAGATAAATGTGTCCTGTTTTCTGTCCTGGTTAGTACACAAACAAATAGATTCTCTCTGTCTCTCTCTCTCTTTTGTTTTTTTTAAAATGTTTTTTGTTTTCTTGTTTTTTGAGGGCTACAATTGGAATGACAACCTTTCTTGAAAAACATATAAAGCAGAGCCAGTTTGTGTTTTACTGTTGCAGAACAAGATTTCAGAGGACAAGGCCAGAAAAGCTGTTTATAACACAAGAGGAGGATAAAGCGATTTTATATTTGAAGACAGACAAGCCACTTTTCATTGTAATGTGTTCCCGGCAGCATCTTAATGGGAAAGCCTGACAAGCATTTTGTTCGCATTCATCACATCTTTTCAACAGTATTTATTGCAAAAGCAGGTTACTGTTTTTTGCAACGTGCATCCAAATAGTTTTTTTTTTAGTTCTTAGTTATTTAAAGTGTATTAAAACATCACCAGACAGTGGAAGACAGCTCTGCTCACCTGATGCTTGCTAAGACCTAATATTTCAAATGTTACTTAATATATGATTATTTATAAACTGGTTTTCATATATCAAAGATTTTCTTATCGCAGTGATTTGGAATTTGTTATTTTGATGTTTTCCAGTTCACAGCAATTTCTTGCAGTTGATCCGACCATGTGAAGATCAGATCTATGCCAAAGCATCAGATCAAATCCTGTTAATCCAATGATAATCGTTCAGGATGTGCTTTGCTGTTTTCACAGCTTTTTCTCCTGCAGCAAAGAGCCGCTTTTTTTTTTTCTTATACCGTGATTTTGACTCTCTTTTGTTTTCTTACTTTTGCTGCAGGTGGAGAGGTGCCTTACACCACCCTAGCTACAAGGATGATGATGGGGGTTTGGTGGATGTTTGCTCTAATTGTCATATCCTCATATACTGCCAATCTAGCAGCTTTCCTCACAATCACGCGTATAGAGAATTCTATACAGTAAGTATTCAACTAATTTTTTTCACCTACTGTTTTTAGTGGTAGCTACCATATTGGCTGATATATTGATTTAAATTTTTTCAAGTAAAAACTGCCACCTTTATTGTATCCTTATTGTTGTCATATTTAGGTATATTTAAACCTATGGAGTTAAATGATTCTCAAAAGAGTTACAAATGTGTATTGAATATTTTGTGTGTAATTTTGAGTATCCACAATTGCATACTCCAGTCCACACATGAGTATAGAGCAGTTTGAACACATACAAATGCATAGGGCTAAAACCTGCATAAATACGGATCATTTACACACTAATCTGTAAGTCTAGCTTCACAAATCTTTTCATTTTCACTTTCAAAAAGGTTCCCGTGCAACTGTCTAAAAATACTTGTGACTTTCTGTTCATTCAAATATCGGGAAATACGTGTGCACCAGTCACCTGATCATCATGCCACATGTGCTCGTGGGGTGCTGGGGTTTTGAGACTCTTTTCACACTATCAGTTTGGTACAGATGCACAAATGTGAAACATCTGTTTTACTTGAAATAACCCAGGAATACAAAGGAAGCTTGAGTTTTCCACTAGCACTTGAACGCAGCTTAGATTTGTGGATCTGTGCCAAGCTGGCAGTGTGAAAAGAGTAAGAGCCTCAAAACCCCAGAGCATGTGTGTTGTGATTTATGCATATCAGGCGACTGGTGCGCACATATTTGATTTATCTGTAAGTGAGCGAAAAGAAAGTCGCAAATATTTTTAGATATTTGCACGCACGGGAAGCTTTTTAAAAGTGAAAGTGATCAGACTGGTTACGTTGAAAACTTGAGCTTGAAAATATTTAATTGTAAATGGTTTCGACACATTAATTTTAAAAATAATGTTAGGTGTGTTCAAATTGCTTTGTATCCACGTGTAGATCGGTGCATGCGTTTGTAAGTACTCAGAGTTACACACAGATTAATTGTTTTACACATTTCTAAATCTGGTTTATGCTTTTGGATCATATCATACATATTTGTAACCTCTTTAAGACTCATTTAACTCTATGTAAAACTGCACAGCACATCTAAATAGATGCACAACCTCTGTACTGCAAAGAAAGTTGAGCCCAAGGCAAAAACTACATATATCCATATAGTGTATTTGTATAAATGTGTGCTTGCAGTTATGGTTGCATGACACCACGCACACATCTTTCTGTTGTCGAGTATACATGACAAATCATGCCTAACACACAGACACACACTGCAGGCTCCTTCAGTGTGCTGAAATCCATTATATCACACAGCTTTAATACATGAGAGGCAACTCACAAGCATGCATGCACATGCAGATTGCTTCCACACACACACAGTTAATTCTTTACCCTTTCTTTTCTCAACCTCAGTCCTCCATTATATCATCTGTCTCACATATGTGTGTGTTTGTGTGTCCGTGTGTGTTCTACTGATCAAGGTAGGAAGAAAAAGTGGCAAAGAGAGTTAGAGAAACAGTCAAAGTATGCTGAAATTGTTTTAAAAAGTGTTTTTGCAATTTATTTATTTTTTTTGCCTAGGTATCAAGGCAACTGGAAAAGCTGCCTACGTTCATTGCACACACACAAACACGCACACACACAGACATTTCCTGAAGCGCTGTGCCCTCTGTTTATCTATCCTTGTGATAATATGTTTGCCTGCTTCTCTCCTGGTGGCACTAGGAAACGCTCATCTCTCATTGGACTAATCAGCATGCCGAAGCATCCGCTATGCCCGGCAGTGCCACAGTTAATTGTGCTTGGCTTTGGAATAAACAACATTTATTTCTCTAAATCTCACCACTATCTGTTTCTTAATTTGGTTCTGTCAGTTTGTTTCTCTGTCATTCTCTTTTCTGTCTCTTTTATGTATTTAGAAGACCTTTCCTTTAGTTTACTTTGGTCACACTGCGCCCCTCATTCATGCTGTTGTTTTTTCTTCTTTGTTCCACGTCCTTCCGCCCAGCCTCTTGTAAAATCTGTCAATCTATAGTTTCTTTCTTTCTTTCTTTTGTCTGTCCTCAATTGCTTTTTGTTTGTTTGTTTTTCACTTTGCTGTCATTAATGAGTGGCTCTCAGTTTGCTGCCTCATTCAGCATACATTGAGCTAATTAAGGATTTCCATAAATTTTAATGCATTATCTTTAGTGTGTTGACTCTTCTTGGGTCATTAGTGCCATAATTACCAACTAAACAGCAGCACCCACATGGCCCAAGGCCTCCAAAGATGGGTTTTGGGGATAAGTAGTGAGAGGGAACATTCCTAAAATAAACTGAGAGTAATTGTAAAGTGTAACAAAATCTCAATGGAGAGATGAGAAATGTAGCCATGCAGAAAAAAATAGCAGTCTGTGATGTTGTGATTAGCATGCACTTTTATCTGATAATCCTTGATTAACATATTATGCAGATGGAATTAGATTGAATGCATTTGTGTGATTGAGAGAGCGAATTAGTTAGTATGGAAAAGAGCAAAAGAGCGCACGCAGGGGCAAGAAAGGAAGAGAAGGTCGGGGGAAGAATGGAGGCATTCCTCTCCTCCTTAGTGTCTCCTATCAGGACAGACAGGATTTTTAAGTATTAATGCCCTTGTTTCATCCTGAAAATGAAATAACAAGTGAATGCTCAGAACTCTCTCTGGACTATTTCACGCTTGGATGTTTTCCCTCAATTTCAGTGTGAATCCTTTAGGAAAACAGTGAGAAATGGCAGTGGAGAGTAGCAAAGAGAGGGTGCTAGAGAGGAATGTATGAAGGGAGAGACAAAAGGGGAATAAGCATTATAAAGTGGAAATGAAGAGCGCAAGTGCGTGGAAGAAAAGATGAGATGGAGAAAACGGGAGTAAAGAGGCAAAGGTTAGAGATGGAGAAGGGAACAGAGAGAGAAGAGGAGCGGAAGGAAGCATGGTGAAGGGTTTTGGGAGTGGTGATGAGTCAGAATGGGGAATTTATTTTTCAGGGGTAAAAGTGAGGTGAGAGACAGCAGAGCGAACAGAGAGAATAGATGGAGCGGAAGAATTGGTTAGGATGGGAAGACTAAAAGATGGATGGAGTGTTTGAGGATAAAGCGCTTCTTTCCTGGCCCAGCCTCGTACAGGAGGAGACATATTTTATGGTTGATAAAGATTGCCAATAAAGTCAATCAGGTCATTTCACACTTGCTTGTGTGAATATGTCTGCTGGCTTTATAGTTACAGGTGACTCTTCGGTGGCTGTTGCATTCTTAGTAATCAGATAAAGCGGCACATTGTCCACTGGCAGATATTGATTAGATTACGTAAAGCTTAAGTAAGAAATGCATGATATGAAATCTGATTTGATCTGCTGTGACTTGGCTTGTACGTTCATTCTGCTTCTGACATCGGTGTCCCTGAAAAATGAACACGAATACAAAATATTGCATGCTGCACCAGCACTTCAATGATATTGATGATCTGATCAAAACATAGAGACTGAAATGGCCACACAGATCAAAAGAACTTCCGGGATTTTTAAATTATGAAACAATAACGATTTTCAATTTAGCTAACCAAATGTGCCACAGCTGGAACCACTGCCACTTCAGTCCGAGTATCGATTGCCTATTCCCGTGCACAGTATAGTTAGCGGTTAATGTGTTTCTGATAAAGGCTTCTACATTTACAGATTCATTCTCCTACAAAACCATGTAGCCGCGATCATCTTTCAAGTTCATTTAGGCCAAATTAGCACCAAAATTAGAGTTTTTGGAGCTGACGATCTTATTGACAGAAGCTTTTAGCAAAGATGACCAGGTGACCAAATACGCAGAAACAAAGCTATGCACACAGGAATTATTCCTGCACATATTCAGATTAACCTGCTATTAAAAGGGACCCTGTCTAGCTATTCAGTCTTTAAATCATTCTCTCACCCCGACACACGCACACACACACACACACACACACACACACACACACACACACACATTCGCTATTTGTCACACAAAACATTTAGCTGCTTTTCACTCCATTTACTTGCTCATTGAGCTGCTTAGGGGTAATATAATTGGTTGCAAAATGAGCTAGCATACACAGGACAGAAACACAATTTTGTGGACACACAGATCCACAGACACACACACAGAAATTAATTTCACATAAAACACTCACAGAAAGACAGTTAAACACATAATGCATATAGGCATGTAGGAATTTAATAGTGATAGAAAAAAATAAATAAAAATAAGTGTTATAGATACTTCTTAAGTTTACAGATTTTGGTATGACCACTATGCCTTCATCTAATTTTTTAAAAGTAGTCTTCATGAATAGTTCGGGCTTCTTTAATGACTGTCCAAAACTCTTCTTTAAATGTTGGCTGCTTTTTGATCCATTCTCTGTTAATGTCATCCCACACAGCCACCCTACCACTCAAACCATAACTCAACGAGGAAGTCATGTAGGATTGTTTTTTTAAATTGATATTGAAAAGTTTATATAATAAAAGTCTTGGATGACTTTGAATCTCAGTGACCTCTGACCTCGAGGTCAAGCTCAGAGGTCAAATTCTTTGAAAATTTTCTGAATGTGATAACTTGAGAACAAGGTGGCGTAGGATTTAAAAATCTATACCATAGGTGTACCTACAGGAGGCTGAGGGGCACCACTGGCCCCCGCCAGTATTTTTCGACTTCATGAACCACACAATTACACACATTTTCAGTTTTAAGGTTTTGTGTTTTCCTTGCCTTGTCAATCGTGGAAATATATGCGGTGGTTCTTCAAAAAAGGGTAAACCATATGAGATCTGTAAATTTCAGTTGTATGCTGGATACTATCCTTGCAATGTCTCATTATTAATCAAAATAACCAGTGAAACCAACACAAACCATTTTTATCTGTTTTTGGGGGTTTTTTTCTTCCAAATGAACTTTGGTCTAATCTAATGGAGGCCTAATGCATGATTCTCTCTCTCTGTCTCCTGCACACGCACCATTAAAGAACAAGCTTAGAGTTACTATGCAGTGAAAGCAATTCACAAAGGGGGAATCCCGGTCAAAGAGTGTGCTGACAGGCGTGCATATTCACGGGGGAGCGGTGGGGAGGGGAGATTATTTAGGCCAAAGATTAATTGGCGGAAATAAAAGATTCATGTTCATGGCAAAGTTCATTAAAATCTTCAAAGGATTTTTTTTTCTTTAGAATGGGTCAGCGAGATATTTGAGGAGGGCTAGAGCCAAGGGGGAAGCGCAAGAGCTGTCCCTTCCATATTATTTCACACGTGTGTGTCTGTGTGGGTGTGTATTTATCAAAATGAACAGTGTAGTAATATTGCAAGCAGTAGCTACTTATATTTGTGCCCATTGTAAGTCTGCTTCGTGGGTGTACTGTATTACAACTGAATTAATGAAGTAAGATAATATATACTTGTTGTTCTTCATTAAGCAGGACATGTTGAGTGTTTTTGTGCGCATGTTTTGTTTCCCAAACGTTTGTCTCTCAAATCCATGGGTGGTATGTAGCAACCATTTAACAAACAAACAGTAATTAGTTCTTGTAATGGTTCTCCATTACATTTCTCAGCGGCCAAACTCTTTGAAAGGCAACCCAAGCACCGTTGCGTTATAATTAACAATAGCTTGTGTATTCCCCCAGAGGTGACAATTTATGGGTGAGAGGTGGAACGAAGGAGAAAGGAAGAGAGAGAAAATAGAAAAAAACTTAAGACAGATGAACTTGTATGTATGGGTGTGTGTTTGTGTTTTTCACTTCTTTATGAGTGTTTCCATTTTCTTGGTGTAGTTCTAGAAATCTCGAGTATGTGGTTATTCAAGCCATCTTATTAAGCTCCGTGAACTGAGTGCTACTGTTGAAACTGGTTTCCAGTCACATCTTTTCATACCCATTTGTCGTGGCCAGTTCCCTTTTTTTTAAAAAAAAAATCCTGAATGTCAATTAAATGTCGCTGCCAACTCCGGTCCTTAGAAAAATTAATGGCTAGGTGAGTGTCTGAACCCACAGTACAGCTGGCCACTCCATTTATACTCAATTTGTACCATCCAAAATCCCCCCTTTCCAGCCCCTCTTAGGTATCATGGGGAATTACCAAGACAGCAACAAAAGACTGATTATTCACCATGTCCTGTCGAGCCAAACTCAAAGCGCCAAAGTTAGGATTTAATCTAGTCAGTGAATGGATAGTTGATTTAGGTGTTTTCTGCTTCAGCCGGGCAGATATAGTTATATGCTTCGTGATAGGAGTTTCATGTCAGGCTGATTCCATCAGAACTGTACCGTATACGTAAAAGTGCAGACCGAGCTGTGTAGTAAGCTTAGTAATGTGAAGTGAGTGAATAGAAAGCTGAAACCAGTGTTTTGCTGAAGTGCAGTTAACCTGGGGTCTGATCGTTTCTGTGATTTTAATACCACCGTCATTTGGAAAGGTATTTTACAGAAGAATTACCCAGAAAGTATAAAATGAAATCGTAGTGTCTACTATTATTACGAGCACTTCTAGAACAAGAGTGATGCTGTTAAAAAGTACTACATCTACAGTCATCAAGGACCAAATGTGTATCAATACACAGGTGAAGGATCTTTCAGGCTCAGACTTTTTTACAGTTGATGGATGAATGAAGATGATGTGAATATTAACCCTTTTCACCACCTGTGTCTCTGTAGGTCTCTGCAAGACTTATCCAAGCAGACAGAGTTGCCTTACGGTACAGTGCTGGACTCTGCAGTTTATGATCAGGTGCGCTCCAAGGCTATGAACCCCTTTGAGAGGGATCCCATGTACTCCCAAATGTGGCGGATGATTAACCGCACAGGAGGAGGCGATAATAACGTGGAGGAGTCAAAAGAAGGCATTCGCAAGGTACGTCTTTTCATTTTTAATTATTGTTTTTGGTTTTAAATTAAATAAACTTTGGCACACATAAAATGATTGTGGTTAATGAAATAAACACCGGAGTCGAGTCATTCCCCTGATAGGGTTTGAATGAACAGGACAGGTGGAGAAGGGCAGCAGCATCAGTGCAATAATTTGAGCTAATTGGAAACATAATTTGCTATAATTTGATCCTGTCATTTTTGAAAACATACATACCAAAAAATTGGTTGTAGAGTGAACTTTCCCTGAAGGGCCAAATGACATCTACCTCAGAGGAGAGGATTTTATTTATGTATTATATATTCTTTGTGACATATCTGCACAAACATATTTTTTGGATTATGTTATAATTCAAGTTACAGTTTGCCGGTGGTGTTAAATATCTCTTCTACAATATAAAAAAAATAGCAAGGATTAGAGGATTAGGGGGATTTGAGTACTTATAAATCAGCTTTTACTGTTCACTTTAAAAACATACAGATGGGTGTCAAATTAAAAGAAATGCCGTGAGTCCCCTGGTGAAGTGAAGTGGTGAAATGTGTGAGAAAAAAAAATTAATGCAAAGTTTTTCTGAGTGTTCGCCGTTATCCTGTGAGAAAGCATTGTTATCATAAAACTATTTTATTCTGATGTCAGTGGTACCATCTAGTTCCTTAGTCTCTCTGGGGGATGGGGGGAGGTCACTGAAGGGTTTATTGGGTGTAGAAATGATGTGAATCACATGATACTGGTATGGCTGTTACCACCTCTCACCACAAATGAGCACTTGAGATTTTGAATGTTAGACAGCACTCTCCATCAACATCATCAAATCACCAAATGAGGAAATGTGCTTTGGAAGAATAATGCTCATCGGTCCAGCAGAGATCCAGAAACTTGGAGAATCAATGCCGGGCGGGGGAGGTTGAAGCTGCTCTGGATGCACATGATGGGCTAAAATCTTACTAAAACACATTATATTGGCTTTTCACTTTATTTGTCACCCTTCTGCATTTCATGGTATAAGGCAGCATTATCCCTAAAAAAACAAAAACTGTTGTGGCTCGATCTCTCTCCATGAATCACCCGACATCTTTGCTCTCCAAGAGGGCAAATTTACTTGAAAGCATTGCTGTCCAGCATATTGTTAAATGTTCAGACTCATCATAAAATGTGTCATGTGACTAAGGCGCACGTCACACACTGTGCACGGATGTTTTTGGCAGCTGGAGTAGATTTTCACGTTCTAAAGGTTTTCATGCTCCTTTGGCTGCTCATAAGAAGGAAAGAATTTCAAGTTTAGCTATCATGTATTTTTAACACAGTGATATTTGTGGCCATTCGTCTTTAGTGTGCGTATGTTTGGATGTATTATGGGTATTGAACAATTTCTATTGTTGGGATCTTGGCTTTTAAAAGTTTACCAGACGTTTCCTATCCTTTCCATTCACTGTCATTACTGTTTTTATGTACTTTTATGTATTACCCAGTCATTTTTATCAGGTGCAATAATATGCAGACTAAAGTTTCTCATTTTTTTTCTTACATAAGTTATGCAAATATCAGTGCCCATTCAGCATTTGGTAGTAATGCCTAATTCATAATGCGTAATACAGAGAATTGAAGATGTTTACCGTATGGTCTACAGTGCATCCTTACAAAGCACCGACTCGGCCCTGTTTTGACATGCCGCTCATGTTACAGGGTCGTCTGTGTTGATAGGGGATAAACGATGTTAATGATACACAGATAACGTTCGCATGACTAAATACTTAATTCCCTTGGTGATTACCCAGCATCATAAATACCTGACTGCTGCATCTCATTTGCATGCATCCCACTTTCTGTTTGCATCGTGCTTCGCTCTTCCAGAGGGTCCCACTTTATCCTTTCTCCTTCCAGAATATATTAGACTTGAACCGGAGCCAGGATTGGAAGTGTTGGAAGGAGTGATGAAAGTGGCACACAGTAGTTTTAAAATTATGCATTAAATCCAGTGTCTAATAAGATGTAAGAGTGGAACCATTAACACTTACTAAGAATCATTTTTTGTTGGTGATGCAGTTTTTAAAAAAAACACATGTATACCTAATTATTAGTATCCCAAGAAACACAAATAAGGTAGTATTTTATTGCAAAACAGGGCTGTTTGTTGCACCAGCAAAAGTATTTATCACCTTCACTACAAACTTGACACCGACAGCTTGAGAAAACACGCTTACCTAGTGAGCTGACATCTGTGATTCTGGCATAATGGGTTGAGAAATAGTGGCACCAAAGACAAATCACACCTCGAATTTTCTGTAACGATTTTTTAAAGGATTTTAAAATTGTGGTATTTCTGCAGCACATGGGCTACCACAAGCTAGCATGGTACAGAGAGATCATGAATACACATTGTCATTTGATGGCTTTGCTAGGGAGACAGTCCTGTTCACAAACCACGGTGAAACCTGTCATTACTGCAACACATAAGATAATAGTGTGCTCTCCCGCCACTCTGGATATTTGGTTCACATGAAAACAGCAGGTCATAACTGTGGCGCTCGCCATTAAGGTTGACAAGACCAAAGTCAGACTCTGATTGGCTGCAGGAGGTTGTGGGGAAAAAATCTGCTACACCCTGCGTGCAAATCAGTGGAATACCACAGTTAACAAGAACAACTCGAATGTGAAGTATCACTGCAACTGTACAACCCAGGGGAACACCTGAACCTCCCTATGTGATGCAATTCAGACACAGTGTGCACGCTTTAAATGAGTTCATGGCCAGAGACACTGTCAGACATCATGCTGTTGCGGAAATGTAAAAGTCCAGTTCCTGCTAGCAGACTGGGTTGGAGCGACTCATAAATATATATCAAGAAACAGTTCTTCTGGGCAGTGCTTCAGTAATTATCAGCTGAGACTGAATTCTCCATGATAAGTAAGTCATATGAAAAAAAAAGGGCTGCTTTTCAGACGCAGCGCAGTGGGAGGAGGCAGGACTGACAAGAGGCAGGACTGGATGAAGGTTTTTGAGAGAGGATCTGCTTTTTCATGGATAAATTCTCTATGACAGGGGTGACACCTCCAGAGTGGCAAGCAAGCACTGCAGAGCAGAACTGAGAGCGAATACAAGAAGGAAGCCGATATCCCCTCTGAATATGTCTCTCTTGATTTTATACTTTACTTTGTTCTTTCATCCCCTGCTCTGCATTTCGGTTCCTTTCTTCTCACCTGCATCTTTTTTTCCTCTTTTTTTCTTGCACTGCACCACCGAATATTTGCCTGTTAGCGTTCTATCTCTCCATCGCACCCCGCCTCCCCCACTCTCGACTCCTACCCAAATCTTTCTTTCGTTCTCTGCTTCTCCTTATAATATTTCATTCTGCAACCCCGCTGTCTCTCTGTCTGTCTTTTTTTTTTCATCTACTTTGTGTTAAAAGCTACAGGGTGCACTCTAGTGGTTCACTAATGCCTGTCCCTCTCTGCTGACTGCATTGACACAGCTGATTTTTTTTTTCCTTCTGCTGCAGTGCCACTGACAGTGACACCGCCGCCTTGACTGTGTCCGTTTAAGCAAATGAATCAAATTATCGGTTTAATTATTCCTAAATTCGGTGGAATTGGGAAACACTGGATACATCCTCTACATTCTGTACATGCAGAGCTTACCAATCATTGATTTTTCCTTTAGAGAAAACATTTTGTCAATGTGGAGACTTTCAACCTGTTAAGAATTCTTCTCATGCTGACAAATACATTTAGAAGGCAGTGAACAGACCCTTGAATTTATTTATTTTTTAAGTTGGAGGCTAGATGGAAAGCTATAATATTATTAACAGACTCCATGAGTCAGACATTTTTTGTTTTCTGTCTTTGTCTGATTTATTCTGATCTGTTTGTCTTCTTCAATCCCGTCCCTTTTGCTCTATTTGATTCCCGTGAGGTTAAGAACTTGATATATTTTTTCCCTCAGTGTCATGCTCTCTCGCTCCCTTCTTTCTCTTCCTGCACTTTCTCACTGTTTTTTTTTCTCCTCTTTCCCAATAAACCTCTTACCCCTCTCCGTCACCGTTGTCTCCTGTGCACTATGGATTTTCTCCCTTTTCAGTTTCGATCCCCCGTGGCAGAATAATATTATATGTCAGAACAGGTCAGTGTCTGGGCTGTCTCTGCTATCACTCACACACAAACGTGCATGCTCACACACACACACACACACAGAGGCACATAAATGCACATACACAAAGACCTACTCAGATGCAAACACAGATACAAAATTTGCATTTCCCTAAGTAGCATGCTTTACACATGCATTAACACATTTCCCCTCATTCGCGCCTTGCATACTTTGATACACAAACACACACCAAGCCAGCCAAGTGCTCCGGGGTGAGGCCTGTCACGGGGTAATATATGTGTCGCTCCCATTTCAGTCAATGATCAAGGCACTCAATAGAGTGAGAGGTGTTGCACCTCCGCCTTGATATCTCATTAACTTTATGTCACATATGATATCAAAGACCGCTGTGCTCTGTGTCACTGTTTGACATAATGGCATCCTCATTTAAGTCAATGGAGGACTTACTTGTGGTCCCCTCTATTTATTATTGCATTGTCTCAAGAGTGAAAGCAAAGTCTTTTCTTCCTGTCAGTATCAGTTACTTACCCTCTGAATTATATGAAACCCTTACTGACATGGATAATAATAAGATGTGCCGATATTAGCGACGGTAACTGTAGAATCTCGCAACTCCTTTAGCTGGATCATTGAGCATTGTCTTACGTTTTCTTTATAATTCAGTATGTATGACTCTGTATGGTTAATAAAATGCATTTATAGTTTAAAGTTTAAAGCCTCATCTAGTGATTTTTGTTGTTGATAATAATTTCAGCCAATGTGACCGGAGACTGTACCATGAAATGGAAACGTTTCCATTGAGCGCCGTTTATGTTCTAATACTATAGCACGTACATGCATGCGTGGCAAACTCTGTCACATTTCACTTGAAGCTCACAACACTAAAACCTTCAGATTTGCGTGTTTATTCACATACGTGCCAATGTCAACACGTACACACACCTGACTCGGTTGAATTAAGTATCCCTGCGTGAATATTTGACAGCTACTCTCTGTCAGGCTTTAAGAGTCTCTGATGACCGCTGAGTGATTTTAGAGTTGAGTGGATTGCCAGTGAGTGATTTTCTGTCTGTATGACTTTCCGCTCCACCATGGGAAGGTACCACTTTAGAAAATGCATCTTTTCCCCTCATGACATTGCCTACTATATATTACCATTATTCCTAAAAAGGAAGAGCAGAAAGTATTGAAACCTTCACTGCAACATTATCAACGATAGGCTGGGGAGGGGGGGTGCTTCACGGTAAAGGTCCTGTTCTCCAACAAAGACACGCAACACTTTGTGAATTCACTATCCTTCCAACCTAACCCTGCAATAAATAATTTTCAAAAGGACGATGAAGGCTTTGGAAAAATTTTACCCATACTTGTAGCAGCCAATGAAAGCTTGGAAATGGAGGGAGAAAAAGAGGTCAGACGAGTGGGCTGAAAGCAGTGAATCTGAAATTAAATGCTTCATACATTATGAATATATTTGGATTATACTATATAGAGGAGCATTTACTTCAGGTAAAGCGCTTTTACATAGCTGCTGTCACTTGTGAAGCCGTCTCTTCACTGAAAAATACCAATTTCTTGGATCTGAATTTCAAATTCATATTACCTGAAAATGGATCTGACCCACTGAGCTGATAAGGTCACATCAATCAAGAGAAGCATATAATATATAAACATTAATTCACTTTCTATAATCCCTTAGTATGCGTTTGTCATATGGAGGTTTTCTGACCACACAGAATTGTCTTTCATTTTATTTCCTGGAGACAGGAAATGGAGTTAAAGTGAGTAGGAAAAATCATGCAAAGTAAATGGCCCAGCCAGGCTATCAGGTCCCCCCACACGTCAAAAATACCTGTGAGCGATGCTATGTAATACTATGTAACATTTACCAGTGAAGGAAAATTCCTCCACTTATCCTACATATGCTCAACTCCATTGTGCAACAAGCCGTTTTCTGCCACTTAATTTCATCCTATCACCGTCTCCCCATTTAGCATAACGACTCTAGAAATTGTACTAAAAATTACCATCATCTCTTCACCTCTGCTGCATATATCTTGAAACAGGAAGTAAGTATCTGTATAATGTAAGCCTATAAGCTTTCGCCAATTTACCATAATGACTTCAGTGATGATGATAAAGATTGTGCTGAGTCCTCTTCCAGATAGAGCTGGTGGCAAATCATCCAAGACCTGTTTGGATCCTTCAGCCATCACAGCACTCTAGAGGACAATCGAGACAAAGCAGAGGAGAGATGAAGGGAGGAGTGGAAGATGACATAGATGGCGAATTGGTGCTCGAGGAGTAGGAAGACGGAAATTGGGAAATTTAGGTGGCACGAGGGTGAGAAAGGGGGAGGGAGACGAACTAGTGAAAATTGAGGGAGTGACTACATGTGGATATGAAGGGACAAGAAAGAAGGGCAAGGAGAGGAGAAATAGAGAATGAATAGGTGGACAGGGGCCTAGACAGAACTGAAGAAAAGGATGGAAGAGAGGATTGAGCCATATTTTACTAAAACATATTTTTTATTTACTACATTGTTTATTTCTTACTACTTCACTCTTGCTCTAGCAAGGCCTTAAATGCATACATATATGAGACCAATGAGAGGGATGCAGGATTCTCAGTGCTATGCTCTGAAAAAGTTGAAGAAGAGTCTGAAGAACTCCCTTTTAACAGGAAGAAGCATTTACCAGCTATGTTTCCAGTTTCTGATTAGTTTCATTTTTAGTGGTTGGTTATTTTTGCTGTTTGCCCTCCATTCAGATTTAAGCACCAAACTCCCTGACAAAATCTGCTCCTTTACAACATAAGCCGTCCACTTGAAGGCTGATGCTTGCCCCATGCATTCAAATGTGAAGCCAAGGGGTCCTTAACAAATATCTGTTGGAAGTGAGATTCACCGCTATGAAAACCCAAGCGTGTCGCTGCATCAAAGTCAAAGGACGCCTTGTTTGTGAGACTCCAGCGACTTTGATAAGACACTGAGAAAGCACAGAGAGTCAGAACAGGTTTTAAAAAAAGATCACCCGCCCATTTAAGGTTTATGAACGCTTGTTCACTACCTCTCTCTCTCTTCATTAGTCAGCCATCCAGTGTGAATCAGCGAGGTGGACTGGGGGTGTGTGGGGAGATTGTGTTTAAACAGAGGATAACATTGCAGCTCACCCCAGATGCCTCACTTTGTGTGCGTGTGTGAGTGCAGGCACATGTTACTCTTCTCTCAATTTAGAGAGGCCTCTCTAACACCTGTTTACCCTCTCACATCACGGTTAACATTGTATCTGTAGGCAGCAGTGCTCTCTGAGTCTGTATGTGTTTGTATCAGTGTCACAGTTCTTTAAGGACCTCCTGCCAACCACCCATTGGTCAGGGAGTTGCCAAGGTTACCGAGCAGGGTGGCCCAGCTGTGCTCGGGGTGACAGATCTCTGTGTTTATGATTCCTCTCCCCCTGTGTTTGAGAGAGGTCGACTTTTCATGAACAAAGCTCTCAGGTCCCAAGGTTGCCTACAGCTATGTGACTTGTATCTCTTACACTGCACCCACTAACACAATATTCTCCCTGCGCTTCCTCTTGTCACTCCTTCAATTTTGTTTCTTTCTTCCTCGTGTGCTCTTGGTTCCTCTTTTTGCTGATGTTGTTGCGCTTCTGTAGTCCGGAGTGACACTTGCGGTATTTTTGTGCCTGAGCCAGTGCTCTGACACGGTGCGCTTATAAGAGGGGCTGAGGCAAGACCCGTTTCATTAGATTTTTAAAAATTGATGCCATATTTACGTGTTTGTCATGTATTTTATTGGATTTGAATGAAATCTCTGCTGAGCCATATAAGCCCGTGATATATATCTGTCACTATGCCATGGTATGACTGCTGCAATATCCTCTGTAATAATCCAGGCTATGCTAAGACCAGAAAATGCCTTTTTTGGCTGCTGGGCTCTCTCATTTTCTATTTTCTAGTAGTGCAAATCACCCCGACAGGAAAAAGAGAAAGCTCTTTTCCTGCAGAGCCTGATAGCTCATTAGAATTCAGCACAACAAGCCCAAACAGCAAACATATTTTCCTGCTGTTACAATTCTGTGCCTATGTGATGACAGTGTTTCTGTGTTGTGACTGAGATTTGGGGAAAGCAGATGAAAAGAGGACTAAAGACGAAGGAAATGGGGGGAAATTTACTCTCCATATTAAAGAGGGAAGATTGTAAGGATTGAAAGAGACATTTGAAATAAGGGAATTATAGATGCTAAACAAAAATGGAGAGAGGGAGAGATGGAAGTTCATCCTTGCTCGCTGTGGTGATTGATTAAAAACTGGCGTGTTTGCTG
This sequence comes from Oreochromis niloticus, assembly GCF_001858045.2. NCBI lineage: Eukaryota > Metazoa > Chordata > Actinopteri > Cichliformes > Cichlidae > Oreochromis > Oreochromis niloticus. The sequence continues at coordinate 21,971,709 of NC_031977.2, forward strand.
GAGATGTGACAAATCGGCGTAGAGTGAAGGGAGCAGAGGGAGAGAAAGTATTGAAGTAAGGAGAGGAGATAAGGGTTCAGTATGGTTAAAAAAAACACAAAGAAGAGAAGAAGAAATATTTATGTTATCCATTTCTATCTATTTATGTTTTCTTCTCTCTGTTCTTATATGTAATAACGATGCCGAAATGGCCTTCGTATCGGTTTCTCTTTCTTGTGCCGCCCAAGCGTCAATCCATCTGACAGCCGCACAACAGTCTTCTTCTGGATTTAGTTCTTTCTTCCTCTGTTTGCCTCCCTCCCTCACCGAGTCAGTATGTGTTTTTCCTCTCGTTCCCTTTCATCCCGCGCTATACCTCTTGTGTCTAATAATAATTACAGCACCTCACAAAGAAATCAATGAAAGTCAGCAAATGAATGCAGCAATTTATAGACCTGCTTTATTGCTGGATATAAATTGCATTAATACAGCGCTTGTGAGCACACGTCTGTGTTTGTGAACTCGTGTATACATTTTAGTGTAGGTGTGTGTGTGTGTACAGTATACTGCTGTCTGTATGCCTGACTAAAGGTATGCCTGCACGTACATGCAAAGCTCTGTATCTGTGACACGGCTTTACAATTTGTAACCAAGAACCTTTTTCTTTTGCATTAAAAAGAAAGAAATAAAAACAAGAGATTTAAGGTTACTTCCTGTAGAAATAAGTTAGAGAAAATAGGAGAAACTGTTCAGAAGGTTTAAAAAAATCCCTTATTGGTCCATATTACTTCCCCCCCCTCTCATTTTAACGGTCTTTCCTAGAAGAGTATGTGAGTTTGCCAAGGCAAGCATGTGATCCCGGCAATGCAACATGCACTTGTTCATGATTCACTGTCCTCAACATATACAGGACACATCCTCAATATTTGGCAGAAGGGTGCAAAAAAATTGCAAAAATTTCCCCTCTCTCTCTCTGTGATGTTATCGACCCTGCTGCTTCCCCTTTCAGTCCCTTGATTACCCAACAATCACCTGTAGTGGATATTTCCTTATCACTTCCTAGTTTTGGAACTGAGATCTACACTTTGATTTTGTTCGTCAACACCTTGACCTCAGTCATTGTTTTGTAGATGTCCTGCTGTGTTTGGGATCATTGTCCTGTTGCCTGACCAAATTTCTGCCAAACTTTAGCTGTCAGACAGATGGCTTCATATTTGCCTCTGAATACTTTGGTATACAGAGGAGTTCGTGGTCGACTCAGTGACTGCAAGGTGCCCAGACCACTGTGCTTGACAGCTGGTAGGAGGTGTTTGTGCTGATATGCGGTGTTTGGTTTTTGCCAAACATCTTCACTTTGGCCACGTCTATCCAAAGGACATCGTTCCAGAAGTCTTCTGGTTTGATCAGATGCAGCTTTGCAAACCTAAGCCGTGCTGCCATGTTGTTTTTAAAGAGAGGAAGCTTTCTCTGGACAAACCTTCAAAAACAAGCCATACTTATTCAGCCTTTTGCTAGCTATACTGTCTTGAACTTGAACATTTAACATGCTAATGGAGGTCTGTGGAGTCTCTAATGTGGCTCTTGTGTTTTTTTGTTTTGTTTTTTGTTCACTGATACATGCACAGTCTCACCTTGGGGGGAATTTGCTGGGATCTCCACTCAATTGTGGTTTTGTGTTAGCGCATACCTGAATCCTCCACACCAACGGCTGCTTTTATAGTTACTGGCCATCAGTTAATTGGAAGAATAGCCTAATACCAGGCCAAACGCAGGTTAAACTGTCCTCTCTGGTTCAAAGAGATTCTGTTTGGTCTTCTATGAAATGCCCTCTCATGTGCCCGTAACCATGCTTAACACTGCCGTAACAATATCCAATATCCAGTGCATGTTGGCCTCTTACCCGCAACAAGATTGCAAACTTGGATAAACTCAAATTCCAGCTGGTCTTAAGTTACTGTTTAAGCTCTTTGAGCAGTGCTGTTTTTAGAGACACTCACAAAAAGGAAACATGTCACAGTTTGCTTCTCATGTGTTTGGTAGAGACAAGCGCAGAAACAAATCATCTCCCCAACATGTTTCACATTCTTTTCTTGATGGAGAGTTTAGTAAAAGAGAAAATTACAGAAATATTTCTTATTGTTTCCCCTTTTACTTTAAAGTTTTAAAGATATTATCTTGCAAACACTGAAGCTTTGCTATTATGCTTTTAATTTTCTTCTTTGTTTATTTTTTAGGTATATAAAGGATCTGGGTCTCTAAATGTGTGAAGTTAAAAGTAGTCTTTAGCTAAATTGCTTTAAAAATATGGTTGTGCTGCTTATGCTCTGGTTTTACCCCAAATTAACAAAAATATACCTACTTATGTATCTTTAGATGCCAAATGCATTACTTGTAGTTGTAACTAGTTGTAAGTTGTACTTGTGTATTTGTAAGTTGTAACTAATACTTAACTTCAACAATGAGTCTCTCCAAAGTCTGCAAGCAGCTAAATTGAGTTATGTTTGCAGGATAACCAGCAACAAGCATTTATTTTAAAGAATCTGATGTCCTCTTAGGTCTCTAAGGTTAAGATTTAGTATTTAATAAGTATGAAAAGTCAGTATGTTGCTGTCTGTATCAACTGAGCAGAGTGGCCGATGAAGGTTTGTAGTGGTTTGTACCAAACTTTATTCATCAGCAAGCACAAACAGCTATGTATTGGTCAGTCTCCACTTGTAAAACTATTTAGGAATAATTTCATTTACATAGTTGGTGGTTAATTGGGTAACATAAAAGCTGGGTAGGTAGAGGAGATGAAACCTGTAGTCAGTGTCAGATGTTAGAATAAGAATACTGAATATTGAAGTAAAAACTGCCTTGTTTATTTTTTGGCAAGTAGCATAAGGCATATTTGAGAGTTTAAGCAAAAACGTGTTTTAATCTATCCTACAGCAGTGTAATCTAAAAAAAAAAGCATGTAATTTTATTCTTTGTGGGCAGTTACTGTTGAGAACTGTGTGTTCTTCTTCCTGAAAAGCATTAACTTTACTCAAAACATAGAAGTTTGCAGCCTTAATGATTTCTCCTGCTCCCTTAATGAGCCAGCCCACCTTCTCTCATCCATAGACTAACAGGAGATAACCATGCAGAAAAAATAATACCAAAGTTATCTACTTATTGCAGAGAAATTGAAATAAAAAAAAACTTCTAGCAATTAGATGATACACATAAAAGAATTTTGATTTTACAACACAGACAACACCATAATTTAAAAGGGCAATCTCAATTCCAAATAGTAATTAAAATGATAAAACATTCCAGCAACCTTTTTTTTGAGGCAATAGGATTAAATGTTTTTTTTTTTCATTGAATTCCTTTTTATCTATTACTGAAGTCCAAGATGAAAACGATAGCACATAATTATTGTATTTATAGGCCCTGCTGGAGATTAAAATGCACACAGAGTCTGGCTGAGAGAAATATGAAGGGGAGCACAACAGCAATTAGGCCAATAGAAACACAAAGAGCAAAGTTGTGAAAGTTAGACAATAGTATTATTCAAAGAGCCAAATGCTCCTGCTGAAAGAAAGAAAAATAACTGGTTTTAAACACATTTTTCATCTGCCTGCTCTCCGTCATGTCTAGCCAACTCTGCAACCTGAAGCAAACTGTTAGATTACATCTTAATTTCCCAGATAAAAAGAGGCTGAAACAGAAAAAATAGAGAATGGATCACTCAGTCCCCTGTGTTTTGAATGAAAGTGGAAAGGGCGAGTTTAATCTCCGGATTGTAGATTAATTAGGGGGACAAAGTAAGAGGTGGAGGGAATTTAAAAGAGAAAAAGCATTTTATTAATGGTTTTAGTGGTGGGATATCTGGTTACAATTGACCCTCATCTCTTATCGTCGCCTCACGTTCAACCCGTTCTATTTCTCATTCTCTCCTCCCTCCCTCTTCTCTGGTATTTCTTAGCCTTTTATTTATTTCTCCCTTGTCTTCTTATGTCTACACCACTCTCACTGTGAATAGAAGGCTTCTCTTTCTGTCTTTTCTTTCACCTGCATGTCCTGCTCTTTTCCTTCACCTCCTCTTTTTTTTCTCCTCCTGGTGCTCGCTCAATGGTGTTTGTCTTCATTCTTTCACTCCTTTCTGTTTGATGTCTCCTTCTGTGTTTGCATCATCTATCCCCTTTTCTATCCCTTCCATTCATTCTCTTCACTTCACCTATACTCTGGGGCTTCTATTCATTATCAAGGTGTTTTCACATCCACACTCCTTTCTCTCTCTCTGTGCCTCTCGCTCTTTTCTCCCCTGTTCTCCTCCATACTTCTTTTTCCACTGTCCTCTCATTTTCATGCGACTCACTGGGCAGCCACACTCAGCGTCTTTATCTCTGTCTGTGGGAGAGGAGGCAGCCCAGTGCCAGCAACTAATGGACTTTTGGAGAACACAGACAGCCATGCATCACAGTCCGGAGAACTACATAGGGAGAAAGAGAAGGAGGATTTGGAGTGAAGCCAAAGGGAGAGTGATTTGGGACAGAGAAGGAAACAGACGAATGAGGGAAAGAGTGATAGCGAAGAAAAAAATTAAAGTTAGAGGATCCTCTCAAGCAATACATGGAAAGGAAATAGGGGAGAAAAAAATATTGCTTGTGGGAGCTATAATCAATAATGGCATCTGAAAAAAAAAATCTTTAAAGATGCACATCTTTCTTTAATTTACCAATGCAGCTTTGTCAGCCAGCTTCATCATAGTCATGCAAACAGAGAAAATGCCTATAAACATTTTTTTAAAAAGTGATATGGTTTAAAAGCTTGCAAAAAATAATAATGGAGCCCTTTTTTCCCTATATCATTCCAAATGGTGGCAAGAAGAGTTAGAAAGTGACTAAAAGAGTTTTTCAGTTTAAAGATTATTCAACTATTATTCAACTATAGGATCACTACAACCTGGTTTGCCTCTTATCTGTAGTTATTTATATTTAATTTAATAACTGTACAGTACTCTGTTTATAGTAACCATTGTCCTTAATGTAAATATGTAAGAAAAATTGTGTACGTTTCTGTTCTGTGTCCTGTGTACTGTTTGTTTGTATATGTGTCTTTCTGGCTGCTGTTACAACCAAATTTCCCCTTGTGGGACAATTAAAGGATTATTCTATTCTATTCTATTACTTGCACAACAAAGTTTTTAGAAATAGCCCATTTTCATACTTTTTGTAGTAAAAACATAAATTCAAGATGTGTGTGGATAATTTTGTGTTCACAAATAATTTATTGACTAAGGTATTTCTTTCTTTTTGCCTGTTATCATCTCAGATATTAGAATTGTGATTTGACACAACTATGGAAAAGCTGATCATCACGATCAATAGACTAGCTATTTAATTGCCATATACCCTTGACCAGCTATTGTAGCATGCCATGAAGGAGGAAAAATGAGTTGCTGTAAATATGTGTAAATGTCTGGGTTAATGTTGAACGTTGCCACAAGCCCAAGGCTTTTTAGATGCAAGAGGGAGATTGGTTTTCAGCGCTACACTTCTGTCCTGTAAAGTCTCTCTCTGTAGCATTAAACCACTTCCAAAGAACCTTGAAGGCAGGTTGTGAAAGTATGCAAAAGATTTATGGTGCCATATAGTATCAGATTGGTAAAAAATAATAGAAATCTACTAAGAAAAGAGTGTGTTGCACTCTAACATAATTGTGTAATGCACTCTTAAATAAATAAAGAAAATCTGTCTGTGGATGTTAAATGTAATAGCTTCTTTGCTGAATGAGGGAGTTTAGCTAAAGTCCTGCTCACTTTATTACATCTGCAAAGCTTTGCTGTAAGTCAGCCAGACTTAACTTCCCAGTAACAAAAACTCTGGCCACCCAAAGAGAACAGAATTCACAAGTAGAAAATGGGTTTTTTGTATTTGAAATGTGCCTCCAGATACACAAAAGCAGAATGAAAACTGTGAGCTGTAGCTTACATCTTAGCAGGTAGAATAATCTCTGATGTCTAGGTCGCACCTATAGGTGAGAAGAATCCAAAGGATGCATGTGTCTGGAGGTGCACACAAACACGTTTCTTAGCCAGTAATGCACTGCAGAGTCATGACCTCTAGTTGGAATGGAGAACAGAGTTCCAATGACACACACCCACACATCCAGCGACTTGCAGAGTAGTTACACCAGAGTTCATTTCCACACTGCACTTTCTTCCTTCATGGGCGGTTTGTGGTCAGGTGGACATTGAAATGTATCTGTAATAACCAAGTGCCGACTTTCAATGGCAAACTCATTCCCAGTCTACAGCGGACCCCCATCAAACTGCAAGACATGCATCTCAAAGTATACTGACAGCCTGTGAGGGCAGAAACTCTAATTTGCACTGAAGATCTTATCATTCACCTCAGGTCTGAGTTGAACTCCTGGCAGGTTTTTTTGAACCTTAGCCATAACTTAATGAATGCTGGGTAGCCTAGTGTCTGATCTTTTCTTTCCATCTGACAGGTGCTTGTGTTGACTGAATGAGTAAAGGTACATTAATGATTTTCACTCTATCTCGCATGTTTACACGAGGAAGAGTAATGGCCTTTCAGTGATCAATGTTAACATCACCTTTGGGTCAGATAGGCCATAAATGCTGCATAAATAGCAGTCAAGTGGTATTATAATGGCAGATGTTTTCAAATGAAGTTGTGGCTAAAGGGACTGTGTGATCGACAAGATTTGTTTTAGCAAACACCAGCTGTTCATTAATTTTGCGCGAGTGCGACTGCGACTCAAATTAACCGAAGTGTTGTGAAATACTGGCACAGCTTGTCAGTCACTCTGCTAACTGATGGTGATGTTCGGCTCCCTGTCAGATCCTACGTGTCAGGCTTATTGACATTCATTTACTCATATACTACAGTAGTATTTTCAGGTACTATACAGGTAAGAATTTCTTGTGAAATTCAAATTATTCTGGAATGAATAGAAACTATTGAGGAAAAAAAAAAGTTACTTCTTTTAATTACCCTCGGGAGTCGATGGAGCTACAGCGACTGATGGTGTGAGAGCACTCATGCACCTAAATCTGTTGCTGGAAGAGCATCTGAGTGTATCAGTCATCATTTTCTCTCCTCGCCTCCATAACTATTTCTTTCCCACGGTTCCAATTAAAACTCCTCCAAATCAGGCTGTATTGCTTCCACATTAACATTTGCAAGACTTTTTTTCTTCTCCCCCATACAAGTAGTAAGATAACTTGAAGTTTTAATAGAAATTCCATCTGAAATAGACATGGAATCTGTCTGCAATATGGGCCAGTGTTTTCCCTTCCAATTACTCCTTGGTGTTATGGAGGGCTTTTGACACTGTACTGCAACCATTTGGCACCAGAACTTACCACTGAGACCAATGTTAATGAAGTAAATAGAGGAGGGCTGGCACGTTGAACTCTGCAGCCTGAATTTAATCAGTATTTTATACTCTAAAAACTACTTGGGCAACTAACATGTTAAACTGACAGAGGACATTCAGGATCATTGTTGAAACTGAGTCTACATACTGACAACCAAAGTAGCGCTACAGTGCAATGGTGTGCTTTCGACCTTCTTTGGGCTGTGATCTCTACAGTTCTTCCTTCCAAATTTATGCCAGAGGTGGATGGCTCTATTCACATGTCCTGATCATTCACTTGTTTTCCTTTTGAAGCGTGCCTGTGATCACAAAATGTGTAGCGTGACCACAGTGCAGAAATGTGCCACCTGCCAGATGAGGGCACACGCAGTGTCTGGTCTCACTGGTCTTGACAAGGTGAGGAGCTCCGTAATCTGTGATGACCTTGAATTCAGCCACTGATCCTTCGCACGGAGAGGCGCAAGGTGGGAGACACAGTTCGTACATTTAGTGTTATCTGCTGAGCATGACCGAGTATATGGCGAACAAGGGGTTGACCGACAAGACCTGCTCATTTATAGGTTGATGGGCAGATGGACAGACAGACGTTCTGTAATGAATGCTCTGTCTGACAGGACTGATAGGATCACGTCCCTTTTTGTTGGTACGGCGATATTGCTCATGGTAGCCAATGGATTGTGACACTCAGTAATGAGAAGGTGGAATCCTCGTAAGCTGTTTTGAAGTAGTGTGTTTTACTACCCTGAACTGCAGCATAAGGAAAACTGGAAAATCAGTGAGAAAATAAAAGGCCTGGATCCAGAGTTGCATTTATATAGTCACAAATGAACTGACTCAGAGGTGAGGGGCACTATAGGAAACTCTCTGCACCATTTTCATTTCTGTTAGTCAACCTGAAAGCTGTCAAATGGGCTCGCAGGATGCAAGCAAATAAGGTTCTCTGTGCATGTCTGTGTAGAGACAGCGAGTACTTTCATGGCCTTGTGTTTTATGTTTTGAGTGTCACTTTTTATAGTAATTATTTCAGCATTGTCCAGGTATTAATGGCAGCCCCATTGATATGCTTATGACTGTTAGCGGAATCCATAAAGCAAAATCTGCATACTGAATAGGTTCCCATTCTCTGCTGCTGTCTCATCTGCAAGTCACAGCATGCTTTGTATTTTTTTTTTCACATTTAACTTGCTCTCACGTCTGTCTCAGTCTGTCACCGTCTGTGTTTGTCATGGACAGATTTTGCCTCTCTTGCCTTTTGTCTGTTTCAGTGTGTGTGTGCGTCTTATAGCTTCTTCTCTATTCTGCCACCCCGCTGTGCAAATGTTGATGTTGATGATTTTTTGATCAAAAAAACAAAGACTGCATGAAGGAGACTCGGAAAGCTCATTCTCTGCCAAACCCAATACTCAATTTCAAATTAAAGAAAGTGATCTGGATATGCATAAAGTTTAACGGGTTCTTCTTTTTCTCTGGCGTCACCTTTCTAGCAAGTTTTCGCAACTTCAACTTTTTTTCTTTCTTTTTTTTCAAGCTTGGATGTAGAAAAAGAAAGAAAACATAGCTCTTCCTTTGACTCAGCATGTGTGCTCTCCTTTATTTTTGAAACTTTATCTGAGATTCATCAGTCTGTGTCTGTGTTTGTTTCGCTGACTTTTTTGAGGACAGTGTCGAGGTTGTTGACCACCTTTGTTTTCTTTTTTAGGCAGAGAACATTTCACAGAGATCCCTGAGAGTTTCTATTTGTTTGGCTCTCTGCCTTTACTTTCAGAAACTTCTGCAGGGACCCGAGACATAATCCTGGCTAGTTTATTCAAACAGTACACCAGTTCTTCACACATTCACTGATTCAGTTCATTTCATCTTCATTGTCAGAGCAAAGTTAGTCGGGCAAGCTACAATCAGCATGACCAGCAATCGCCCTTGGACACTGCATTGTACTTTTAAGTGTGATGCCAAGCATCAGAAATTTAAAAGGAAAAACAAAAACAGTTTAATGATACGTGCTCCAGCTGTACATAAAACTCAGCTGTTTCTGAATTTAGATGAATATATATATATATATATATATATAAAAAAACAAAAAAAAAAACACCCAGCACGCCCCTGCGGGCGGTTTTATCCTTCAAGCTCGGGTCCTCTACCAGAGGCCTGGGAGCTTGAGGGTCCTGCGCAGTATCTTAGCTGTTCCCAGGACTGCGCTCTTCTGGACAGAGATCTCCGATGTTGTTCCCGGGATCTGCTGGAGCCACTCGCCTAGCTTGGGAGTCACCGCACCTAGTGCTCCGATTACCACGGGGACCACCGTTACCTTCACCCTCCACATCCTCTCGAGCTCTTCTCTGAGCCCTTGGTATTTCTCCAGCTTCTCGTGTTCCTTCTTCCTGATATTGCTGTCATTCGGAACCGCTACATCAATCACTACAGCCGTCTTCTTCTGTTTGTCTACCACCACTATGTCCGGTTGGTTAGCCACCACCATTTTGTCCGTCTGCATCTGGAAGTCCCACAGGATCTTAGCTCGGTCATTCTCCATCACCCTTGGGGGCATCTCCCATTTTGACCTTGGGACTTCCAGGTTATACTCGGCACAGATGTTCCTGTACACTATGCCGGCCACTTGGTTATGGCGTTCCATGTATGCCTTGCCTGCTAGCATCTTGCACCCTGCTGTTATGTGCTGGATTGTCTCTGGGGCATCTTTACACAGCCTGCACCTGGGGTCTTGCCTGGTGTGATAGACCCCAGCCTTTATGGATCTTGTACTCAGAGCTTGTTCTTGTGCTGCCATGATTAGTGCCTCTGTGCTGTCTTTCAGTCCAGCTTTGTCCAGCCACTGGTAGGATTTCTGTATATCAGCCACCTCCTCTATCTGCCGGTGGTACATACCGTGCAGGGGCCTGTCCTTCCATGATGGTTCCTCGCCTTCCTCCTCTTTCTTGGGTTTCTGCTGCCTGAGGTATTCACTGAGAACACTGTCAGTTGGGGCCATCTTCGTGATGTATTCGTGGATGTTTCTTGTCTCATCCTGGACTGTGGTGCTGACACTCACCAGTCCCCGGCCCCCTTCCTTCCGCTTAGCGTACAACCTCAGGGTGCTAGACTTGGGGTGAAACCCTCCATGCATGGTAAGGAGCTTTCTTGTCTTGATGTCAGTGGCTTCTATCTCCTCCTTTGGCCAGCCTATTACCCCAGCAGGGTACCTGATCACGGGCAGGGCGTAGGTGTTGATGGCCCGGATCTTGTTCTTACCGTTCAGCTGACTCCTCAGGACTTGCCTGACCCTCTGCAGGTACTTGGTGGTTGCAGCTTTCCTAGCGGCCTCTTCATCGTTCCCATTCGCCTGTGGGATCCCCAGGTACTTGTAACTGTCCTCTATGTCTGCAATGTTGCCTTCTGGTAGTTCAGTCCCCTCAGTTCTGACTACCTTCCCTCTCTTTGTTACCATCCGACTACACTTCTCCAGCCCGAATGACATTCCAATGTCATTGCTGTATAGCCTGGTAGTGTGTATCAGTGAATCGATGTCTCGTTCACTCTTGGCATACAGCTTGATGTCATCCATGTACAGGAGGTGGCTGACAACCGCTCCGTTCCGTAGTCGGTATCCCTCTTCTGCATAGGCCTGAACCCCCTCAGTGAGATCATATATATATATATATATATATTTTCATTACATGTAATGTAGTTGCACTCTCTCAGACATCATTTCTTGTTTCTATTCTTAATAGAAATGTACAGCATAGAGCATGTGGCTCTAATATAACTAGAATTTCTCCTCTTTTGATTGTACTCCTGTGATAACTCAGGTTTTTTTCATTGTCAGCATTAATAATGTCTTCGTATGTTTCCATTTGGTGCACTGCAAAAATCTTTACAACTAAAGAGTACTTTAAGGTATTTGTGTAGACTATAGCAAGTATAATTCTTTAAATTAGTTACTGCTGCATGTCGTCTTTGTTGTGGGCTGTTTAAGTTCCAGTGTTGTGTGCTGCGTTGCTCGGCAACACTGCATACATCTAGCAGTAACCCAGGAAGTAAATGAGCCTCTCTTGATATTTGTCACAAATTCACATCGTCTGGGTCTCCTAGAAAGCCGGAAAAAAATTGCAAAAGACAACACCAAAAAAAAAGATTCATACTTTGTAAAGCCATGCAAATATAACATAAGACTTCATTATGAAAAATACTGTTGAGCAAAGGGAAGATGAAAAGGAAACAGAGAGAAATAATTTTTTCTGCCAGATCCTATTAAGGCTGGCATCTTAGTTTTGGCTCACTGATCCGTCTCGGATGATCCGTCTCTCCAACATCTGTCTCCAATTACTTCTCTCTTCTAGTATCACATCTCTCATCGGCTTAACGGGGTCTGAGCAAAGATTTTCATAGAGCGTGGCAATAGGCGATTAATTTCTCTCTTTTCTTTGACTCCCTCTTCCTGGAGAAACAAAGACGACTAATGACAGCTGATGGTAATGAAACAACAGAGAAACAAAGGGAGGAGAGGGAGTGAAGAAGTTGTCATATTGTGTCTCTAAGGATGTAGGCGGCTGTTGCCACTAGAGCGAGCAGTCGGACGAAACACCTCAGGAGGAATTGGAGCAACCTGCATGCCAGGCTTTAACACCTCAAACCTGGCCATCAGTATGTTGTTGGAAAAGGTAGATAATTATTCATTCATTAGGTAAGAATGTATATATTTTATATATTTTCATCTTCAGTCCAGTCCTTGTACCTGACCATTTTCAAAGGGATACTTTTTGCTCCTCTGTTAAGTCCCTTAACACCGACCTATAAAAAAGCTAACTCTGGGAGCTAGTGTTGTGTCTACACATAACAGGCAACTTAGCAAAGAGCCAATTTTAAATAATGTCTTTAGGCACTTTGTTACTGGCAGCCTGTTGAAAAAAAAACTAATTTTCCCCTAATTCGTTTGTTGAATCTATGAAAAATCCCAAAGATAACATAGTTTGACAGGCATAAAATTTTATTTTTGCACCCAGAGAGCTATTAGGGGAACATTTGGCATATCTCGGCATGGTGTGCAGTGTGTGCTTTAAAAAACTTGAAGAAACTGGACAAGTGGAAGACCAAAGAAGAAGTGACAGGTCTCAAAAACTGTACAGCAGATGAAAAGTACCTGAAAGTCTGGTTCTTAAAAACATCAGGGGAAAAAATCCAGCGAAGACCTGACACAGGACCTGTCATATGCACGTGGCCCCTCAGCTGATCCATCTGCTGTTCACTGAAGACTCATCAGAAATGGTTTAAGAAGTCTAATGGAGTGAGTAAAATGCAAACTTTTGTTCAAATCATCTTTAGTTTATAGAGGAGGTCAAAGGAGAGGTACAACAGTGAGTGTCTACAGCCATCCGTAAAACACGGTAGAGGCTCTGTCTTGGTTTTAGGGTTGCATTTCAGCCAGTGCTGTTGTGAAAATTGATGGAACTATAAATGCAGCTTTTGATCCGACATGCAGTACCATCTGGAAAGCATCTTATTGGCAACGGCTTAATTATTTAGCCTGACAATGATCCCAAACACAAAAACTACTTACCTGGATACCACAGTGGAACTCTATCAGTGATGGACTCGCTTTCCCAGGAGGCATCATCATTATTAAAGCAGTGTGGGATCATCTTGACAGAGATCATAACAAAAGGCGACCAACATCCAAAGAAGAGCTTTGTTCTTAAGGAAGCCTGGCGAACTATTCCTGAACACTACTTAAAGAAATTATAGGAAAGCTTCCCTAAGAGAGTTCAGGCTGAGTTGGTGAATGAAACTGGTCGCACCAAATATTGACTTTCAAGCTTGTTTGAACTGTACAACTTATGTTTTTGCCTTATAAACTGTATTTCTGGATATGTTTACACATGCTTCAATAAATTATTGCACCTTTTTCCCATTTTTTAGCATACTATGCAAAAGCTGTGATCTTAAAGCTTTAGAAAATGCAGCTAAAAAGAAACTGTAGAATTATCACAACACATCACCTCATACGTTTCAAGGGAACCTGTCCTGAAATAATCTTCCTCATGTGTATTTATGCAGTAAGATGCATAGACGGGGAGTCGTTGTCTCTCTTTTTGGTGCCCTGATTGATTCGCCTGCACCTAATCTTATCTTTATTCAGATCTTCATATATCTACAAGAAGCCAGCTAGTGCAAACTGGGGGGGAAATTTGGCTGGGGAGCAGCCTCTCATTGTAATGCTCTCTGAGCCCAAACAAAGGCAGCACAGAGCATGTGGGATGCAAGTAAAACAAGACAGAGAGAGACAGAACTAGCTGTGAGGATGTGGTTTGTGTGGTTTGAGTGTTATGCCGCAGTCAGACCAAAATCCGCTTGGTGAATTTTACTCACGTGGGCTGGACAAAAGCAGGACGGTAAGGTTGCAAGCATAACCTGTACTGCTCACACGCAGATAGCAGCAGTCATCAGAGCTGTGATACAAAATGTATTTTATCAGACACTGTTATTACCCTCTGTCATTGTCCTTACACTGCAGACACACCAAATTCTCTCATATCTACTGCATGTATTATTTCACCATTCACTACACAGACTCCTCCAGTAGTATTTTGTGAATTAAAAATCAGTTCTACCTGCTCTCTCTCAAACTGGCAGAAAGGTGGAAAGCTTTGTAACTTCAGCACTTAAAGATCAGTCTGGTTGGACTGAGCAAAAACATGAAGTCATTTACCAGATGTGAATGTTTCTAAATGCTGTAGACATGTGAAACATACGCCGATGGAATAGTTGTGTGACGTTTGTGAGAGGGACAGAGACTATCTATAAAGTTTAGAAATTGGCAGAAGCGTTAGATCTCTGGCCTGAGATGTACTGCAAGTAAATTTAAGTTTGTCTCTGGGCTGTTAGCTTTTTTCTGTCAGAGTCTGTCTTCCATCAGCCGCTCTCACATTTCTCAAAATCAAACAAATCAGCGTCAAAAGAGAGTGATGCAAGAAGACGTATGCAGAAGTATGCCGTGAGTGTAGGCTGTTGGGAGACAGTTCTGAGCTGGTAGCAGTTATGAGTAAAGATGAGAGACTTCACTGTAAAATACAAAGCTTAATGATGTAATTTCTGAGCTAGGTAATCTTTTTAATGTTCACTCATTTCTATGAAGCGAAATCAAATTATGATGGGGGTCACCGAACAGGCAGGCTGCTCTGCCTTTTCCCAACAGAAAAACGACGCTATAATCTGTCTGTTTAAATGTGCAAATGATAAATGCTCATTCATTCTTCTCGCCTATAAAAAGCAAAAGCCATCAGTGATTTAAAGTAGATTGACCTTCCCTTCTAGGTCATCTTCTCATGCACTTCTAGATCACTTCCAGCACTGCTGCTCTTTTTAGATCACACAGTAGAAATGTAGCCTTGATCACTTAGACGTGAACATTTCATCATGGACATCAATCTTTTCAGTAAAGGAACATCAGCTGCCAATAGTCCAAACTAATCCAGGTTCAGATGATGAGAACTAAGGCCAGATGGACTCAGAGACAAAACGGGAGTCGTGTCCAAGCTCAAAATCAAAATAGGAGACAAGGCGGTCACTGTGCCATAGCAAAGGTGGTCCACCAGGTACTCCAAATGCAGTCAGAAGGGCACTGCCAAGGAGTGATCCAAGATTTAGGAGCACTGCCAGGTTTGCAGAACTTCACAAGGATACGGCCTTGAAAGGAATAATGGACAATTTAAATCAGGCTTGGTCGGTCCAATGAAGAATGAATCATCATTAGAAATAATGGTTCAAAACATCTGTAAAATATTTATTCTACTGCACAAAAAAACAAAAAACTAAAAGAAACAAACCCTCAAAAATAATGAAGGTCTGGTCAGTATGTGCATCTTCATCGTTATTGGTTATTCCTGGAGCCTCTAACAGGCCACTCAGAACTATTCAAGGTTCTTTCTTGTCTTTCTGTCCCAATATACCCATCCTAGCATCAGTTACATGGTATTTAATACATTTAATATCATTTCTTAGAATAACTTCTTCCAGATAATGAGCTTCATTAGTTTGTTGGAAGTTTATTTAAAACATTTACATACTTGGTAACACAAAACCCTGTCGTTTACCAGTCTGCAAACCACGAATCTTTTATGGTGCAGTTCGTTACTATTAAGGTGTCTCACTGCTGGTCAGTGGTACAGAAGCTAAACCTAACCAGGTAGCTGTCAATAGAAGTACATTTAGAAATTCAAGTTGGGTTTTTTGTTGTTTTATTGTTGTTTATTTGCTTGTTTGTCTTTTTAATGTATGACTAAAGATCAGTTTCTGTTGAAAGCTGATTAATTCACTGGGAGAATAAAGAAAAGAAAAATGTGAGGATAAGCTATAACAAATCCATGTGGATAGTGGAAAACTCAATACTGGAATAATATATGAATAAAAATGAGGAAGAATGTCCTTTATTACAGCCATGACTTTTCCTCTTAAGTTTCTACTGTTTTGCTGCAACTTTGTCAGTGTACTCTCACTTGAAAGAACAAAGCACAGAGCCTCCCGTGTGTAAAACATTTCACATACATTGCTTTAAGGCTAAATGGTGATCATTTAAGAAACTAATTTCACACTGGGGGATGATTTGTTATGTGCCACTGTAAAAAAAAAAAAAAGTGTTTATAATCTAAGATGTAATTTATGGATGAGGGAAAAGATTTTCGATATACTTTAGTTTAAACTTTGAGCGAGATGAAGAATCTGGTATTCCTTTGCATGCTGGGTGCCCTTCAAGGGATCTTTCTGAGAGAGGGGAGGAGAGAGAGAGAGGAAAAAAATCAGACAGAGAAAAAGAGAGTGGACCCTGGAGTAGTTTGGGCGTTTTGAAGTTTCAGCATGCCCAGACTCTGAAGCCAAACTGTTTGAACCATGGATGAGATAGAAAGACCTCTTGAAAACTGCCGAGACACACGCACATGGGGCCAGTTCTGTAATATAATTGCAATGTACCGTCTACAGAGAGTGTTATAAGTCAGAATGTATGTGAGGTCACCCCAAGGAGTATGTGTAGGTGGCCACTTTTCATTTGAATGGCCCTCGAAGTTCAAAGTTCAGCCTTTTGTTTATTTCAATGTTTTTTTCTTCTTCTTCATTTTCTTTATGTAGAAAGAAGGAGGTTTCATGTACTGTTTGTTCGCACAGACTTTATAAGCAGCACTGTTCATTTTAATTAACTGTTTGTTGGGCATTTTAAACTAAAAACACACTCGGTCCTCTCATGTGTCCCTTGACTTTGTTAACATTGTGCACCATAATTTTATTTGAGCTTTGGATAATGTTTAAGGAAATATTTTTTATTGCACTTTCTATAGTTATCTTTAAACTCAAAGTACACTGTTATGTGTGGAAACTCTGCTATAATGGAAATTAGTGCTGTCGGGTTATTTAAGGTTAGGCAAGTTAGGGAAAGTTAGTGGACTTTGTAGTCAGTCTTTTTTTTTTTTTTCAGATAAGACCCATTTATATGCTCAAATGTTGTGAAGCTTTACTTTTCCAGGGCTTTGAAGTTACCAGCCAGTGAATTCAGGCTAGCAAATCTGGCATCCTTTCATTCTAAAATAGCATTTTGGATCTGTTTGGGTCGCTAAGTTAACCTGTCCTACATTTTTCATGTCACAGTTGTTTCTTCTTTCTTTTTTTTTCCAGTATAATGTAAAACTACTCACTTTTTCTTCTTTCTGTTGCAACATAGCTGCAGTGGCACTCCTCTACACTGACTGTGTTAGACTGTGGTTACGCAAAATGGTGTTATACAACATGTTAACACGCTCATCACAACCCAGTTGGTGATTTTGCTCCCATAATTTCGAATTTAGTAATAACAAATAATGAAGCAAAGAGATGAATAATTAGTTTCGATTTAACTATTTCCATCTTTCGTGTTTTCTTGCTCCTGTGGTTGGGCGAAAACACAAATCAGAGCTGCTGAGAAACAACTCTGGCTCATGGTTCAGTGGTGTTATGGCTTCATTAAATGAGCTCCACCATCACTAAACCCCTTTAAAACTGATAAACAAGATACATAGACCATAAACAATGAAAGAGCAACAGAATTGGTTTCATTTTCTCTCCTTGAGGCAATTGTTGTTGTGATTTGGCGCTATATAAATAAACTTGAATTGAATCCTTTTCAGGAAGGAGGGATGGAAATTAAAAAGTGGCGTGAGTCACAGAAAAAATAGGAAGCAGAAAGAAGAGAGACGCTGCAATGACTTTAATTTAGTGATTATGGATCTTACCGAGTTGTCTTTGTCACATTCATGAGAGAAGAAAACAAGGCCCAATGCAGTGATTAGGATGCATTGGTGGTTGATAGTGTGTGTCTGTGTGATTGTGTGGTCTGTGTTTGGGTGCGACTGTGCTTGGGTGTGTTTGTTTTGGTATATCTGCGTGTGACTGCGATTGTTTCCAGAGTGTCCGTGTTTCTGGGAAAAGTAGCTTATGATTTAATTACCTTGGCCCAAGCAGAGGCACAACCCTGTACCTGTGGAAGAGAGGAAGGAGCACGTCTGTACAGTGTGTGTGGGTTGGATATTAGATGCAGCAGTTAGTGTTGCATGAGATAAGCATCACTTATCATCGCATATCAAGTACATTCTGCAAGAGCATGATAACTTAGACTCGCATTGAAAACATTTTCAAGGATTTTAAAACTTGAGCCTGAACGCAATTAATCAAAGTTCACTCGACAAATACAAACGTGGTTATTACCACCAGAAGAACCTGAAGAGAGCACACCTGCAAATGAAAGCACCAAAAAATATCTCCCGGCGTAGTTTAAGAATATTCCACCACCCCCAGTCACCCCATTTGTATGATAATGGAAGGGTTTATGAAACCCTAAAATGCAAAATGTTATTTAGCACCAAAAATACTCAGTGAACATGGCACACTGGTGGATTGTGTTCATTTAAGAGATCCTGGAGATCATCTGAAAAACAATTAAATGAGTTCTACATTTGATAAAACAGTCGTCAAATAGTCATCAGACGGTGGGCACACTGTGGTCATAAAGGGGGTCTCCGGACACTGGGGATTTTTTCTGCATCGCATGAGTCTATAACATTTTTTAAAAAGGTGTCAATATGTACATGTAACCATAATAAGTTTAAAAAAACCTATAATCCTTTAATGCAGATAGAATATAGAGATACTGATATGTAGAGTTGCATCACTTATTTTAATCAAAAACATAACCCAGTAGAAATTTTATTTCTCATCATATTGTAAGCATTTAGTGAATAGTAAACATTACCTATTAATATCTTGGTTCTTCTCTGACTATGTCTCGATAAAGTAAAGATTGGAAATATTTAATTTGAAATAATGACATGAATATACATTATCTGTATATGCGTTCTTACTATTGTATACCTGTTTTTAAAATCGTGTTATATTACTAGTGCAACTATGGATGGACATTACAGTGGGAAAAAGAGGTCTAACATTCCTTTTTCCTTGAAAACTAGTTTTGTACCCCACAGCGCATCACTGTAAATATGTAAATATGCAATAGTAAAAGAAATGTTACACTGAAAGCTATGGGTTTAATAGATGGAAAAGCAATATATTTTTCACTTCAAAACATAGACTCCCCCTCATGTTCCTCACAGTTATTTGGTCCGCTGACAAGCATCCCCTATCTCCTTTACTGTGAATTGCAAGTGAAGGATGTGAGAGAAAATGTTACTTCTACCATTCAGTAAAAATTAACATATTTACTGGGGTAACCACACCATTTTTATTAGGTTATTTCCAAACAGTTTTGCGCTTTAATGCAACTGCCAAATTGTTAAGGAGAAGCTTCTTCAGCCGTGCACATGGAAAATCATTGCAATCGCTCAAGCCGCTGCCTTGCATTTACCAGCAGTGACATTACCTTTTCTATTGCGATAAATGTTGAAGTTGAAGACATTTTAGTCTCTTCCCTTTTTCCGTACCACAGTTCTGTTTCATTCTTTGCACACCTGAGGGTCATGAACTACAAGCGTCAGACACAAGCAGTGGCACTGTTCATAAGCTGGATAAGAAATACCATGAAAGAGAAAGTCAGAACACAGTGCTAATACATCTCAGATACAGTATGTAAAAAGAGTTAAGCTGGCCTTCAGCACATCACTCTATGGTACCATTCTAAGTGAGATTTTGTCGTCAGTAATTAACCAGGTTATGAGCCTTTATTAAGTTTTACACGTAGAGTGGCTGTTCTGGTGCATAAAATCAAGTGCTCCCTATTCACACATACTGTACATTGTTTATGAAACAGCTGCAGCTGGAGGCAAAAGCATTTCCCTTCACAGGCTACAGCATCCTCTTCATTACCGGGACGATGCCTTTTTTTATGTGATTGCGCTGTAACGTACTGGAATTGATGTAACCTTTAAGAAGACATATTGAACCGGTGTTTGTATTAAGTGATCCTGTGAGATCAGCAACCTCATGACTAAAAGACACAATAGGAAAGAGAAAAATCACCGCGCTCAGTCATAACCAAGTGACATTTTTATTATGGAAGCACTATTGAAGAGTTTTTCATTATTACTCAATGTGCAATTCATTAAAAAATGAAACAACAGGAAACATTTCTGTCACTAAAAATTGAAGCTGATGTTCTAAACCTCTGCTCCCCCATATTTTCTTTTGTAACTAGTCATTTAGGCCACAGGCTAATATTTTAGGTCAGTGCAGTTTTTTTTAGAATTTGCATTGCTCTCTGCTGCCTTTAAACGCACTCATTTTTATACAATTACGTTCATATTTTTTGTGTTCCTGTGTAAATCCAACTCTATTTTTGTTTCCCCAATATGGCGTATTACTCAAAGCAAACACATTAATTCCACTCTGTCTTAATTTCATCCACACATAGAGGCTTTTAAATCCATCCTATTTGTTTGCTTGCGTTCTGTCCCTTGCAGGGCACCAATTACAAGTCAATACACAAGCGAAAATGTTAAATGTTAGGAAAAATTACAAATGGTGTCATCGGGGTATGTAACTGGCACTTTTTTGACTCATTGTTGGGATTTTTACACTGAAAATTCAGTGAAATCACACAAAGGGCAATGACAGTGTTAATCAGATTAGCAGAGCTTTGGTTGATTTGACATCAGAGGTCACTGCACATATATTGTGCTTAATAATTGATTTGAGCCCTTTTCACCCAAATGTAGGGAGAAAAGTGCCCTTAATGCTCAATTTTAAGCTGTTGAAACAGATTTTTTTTGCTAATTTACGTAGCACAAAGCCCATAATCTTTTCAATTCAAAAGTAATAATGAAAAGCCATTAAATTATTCTTCAAAGTAATAAAGTGCTCTTTCCTCTCTTTTTAAGGTTGTAAAGAGCTGAATTTGCTATTCTGATGCCCTGCGGTGAATTATTGAACACACACACGTACACACATGTACACACTGCAGAGAGCTACAGGCTGTGAAATTACCCAATCACAAGGTCTTGTCAGTTCTCAGACATTAGTCATCTCACATAGGCCAAGTGAGGTGATACTCACACACACACACACTCACACAAAGACAAAGACAGAGGGTTTTGAAAAATTTATAAATCTCCATTAAAGTTAATGACACACCAAGTCCAAAATAATGTATTAGAGGAGAAGTGTGTGTCTGTGTGCCTGTTGTCACCCGAGGCTATTTAAGTGAATTGTCAGGAGGTGTTAGGATGTGAATGTCCCAATCTGGTTGTTTATTCTCCGTTTTTCATTTTCTTGCGAAAATATCCCGTAGATTTACAGAATATTAACTAGAAACTATGTTAACAACAGGCACCTTGGCTTTTACTGTGAAACAAGCTGCGATTCTCACCTTGAGTCCATTTCCAATTCTTCTCACGCACAAGCTGCTATCTCACTCATACCCGCAGTTTGACCATGCACATACACAACAAGGACATGAAAATGAAAAACAGATCCAACACACACCTATGCAGGGTTCAATGAAGATGAGCCAAAAAACTACATGAATCTACAGTCAAGGGGGAATGCCGAACAGCAAAATTGCTGTGCTGTGCTATGAAGTTTGCCGTCCTGCAACGGACAAATAGTGTAATCTTGGCTCGACACAGCATTTTTGGACTAAAACTGCTGATAGACTGTAGTTATGAAATCTCAGCGCTGGGGTGAATTGGTCCCCTTAGAGCGCGTTAGGCAGAAAAGGTCTAAGACGATTCAGCCCATAAATATCTTTAAATAGTTCAATTTTCAACCTGTGAGCCATTCTTGGATCTCTTAGAAAACCATCTCAATAACTCAAGTGCTGAATGCTCTGGAATGTGTTCTGCGTGACCTCCGATGCACCTTTCTGAGTATTGTTAACCACCTTGTAAATGTCTTTCAGGTGAAGTATGGCCGGTTTGGTTTTGTGTGGGATGCAGCAGTGCTGGAGTACGTTGCTAATAATGATGAGGATTGCTCCTTCTACACCGTCAGCAACAACGCACCAGACCGTGGATACGGTATCGCCATGCAGCACGGCAGCCCCTACAGGGACATTTTCTCCCAGAGGTAAGAGCCTTAACAGTAAACAGGAGCCAGCTGCATCGTTAACTGCATTTTATTTGTTAGGTTACAAAGAAATTACATATTTTACTTGCTGGATCTGTTCTGTTTCATACCATTCGTCTCAGTTAGATTGTCTTCTCTTTTAGGTATAGAAAAATCCCCTGTTTTGGAAATGAGTAGCATTCCAAAAAAATAAATTATATATATATATATATATATGTATATGTGTGTGTGTGTATATATCTTCCTAGTTGTGGAGAAGTCCAGTAAATTGTTTTTTTTATTGCTACTCCAGATTAATTTCTGTAAAAAATGGCCACTACCATAAAATTTGCCCTTGTACAGTGCTCAAAGAACCTTAAGACATCAACCTAGACAACAACAAGGTGGCAGATAAAAATTGCTAACTTCTGTCTTCCAGAATTAAGAGTGCAATGGCCTTTTTCCCATCTTCTGTGCAGTTATGTGAGGCTTAACGTGAGGCTAACCAAGTGTGACTACCCTGCCTCCCAAATAAGTCAGCGAAGGTGCAGTGCAGACGTACCCAAGATGTTTCTGGTTGTGTATCTTGTTACTGTAGCACAAAGCTGAGACTCTGTTGGTTCTCACTGATGAGTACAGTAACTGAATTTGTTCATTTTTTTCATTATACATCTAGTTTCTTACAGTGACCAGGAAGCTTGGTAGTTTCTTGAACTGCAACTCAAAGCCATGCATCTACACGCTGAGAGGCCTCATTTGTTTTTTGCGTTAATCTTTATTGTTGTGCAGTGATGTCACATGAGGTGAAGTGTCTGTGAAAGCCCTAAGCATATTGGTTGCATCTTAATCGTGTGGGCTTATGTCAGGAGTTTTTTGGTCTATTTGTGGATTTGGATTTGTGTGTGCAGTAAGTGAGTGAAACACCTAGTGTGTGCGGGCCTAAGTTTGCAAGCTTTACAGAGTGTGAATGGGTAGGCCTGTCTGTCTGCTCCATATCTGGTGAAGCGTTACGCTTCTGAATATTGCCTATCATGGCTTCTATTAAAATAAACAAGGAATTAATTGACAGGCTATGGAGGCAGTGTCACACTCTTGGGAAGTCAGTTTTAAACCGTTAACTCACACTGGTCCCCATGCTTCAAACGAAAAACCAGAGAGAAATCATCAGGAGAAAAAATAATCACAGAGGCATAATTATTTTGTTTTTCTTTGCAGTGATTTTTAGATTTTACGTTGTGCCATTCTCTAATATACAGACTGACGAAGCACAAAGTCTGTGTTTAACAGACTTTGACACCATGGAAAGAAAGGTTTCATTATGTTTAGTCATTGCTGAAGGCCAGGTCATAACAAATCTGGAGGCTTGACACATCTTTTGGTTGGATTTGTGTTGATTGGAAAATCCAACGGTATTTGAGAGGGATACATTGTGTACATTCACTTGTTCATTTGTTCAATTGCTTATTAACACAATTATCTAATCAGCCAACCTGGTGGCAGCAACTTGTTGCATTTAGGCATGCAGTCATGGTTAAGATGGCCTGCTGAAGTTCAAACTAAACATCAGAATGACGAAGAAAGGTGATTTAAGTGTTCGTTGTTGGATCCAGAGGGACTGAATATTTCATAAACTGTTGATCTGCTGCTTTTTTTTTACACAACCATCTCTAGAGAATGGTCTAGAAAAGAAAAAATTTACAGTGAGCAGCAGTTCTCCAGGCAAAAATGCCCTATTGTTGCCAGAGGTCAGAGGAGACCAACTGGCTTGCTAGGAACGCTAAAGTAACTCAAATAATTGCTTCTTACAACCAAGCTATGCAGAAGAGCATCTTTGAATTGACCTGACAACCTGTCAGATCTTGAAGGAGCAGTTTCCATAAATTTTGATAACAGAATATTGGAAAAGCATAGCCTGGTATAATGGGTCTTGATTGCTGTTGCAACTTTTGTTGGGTTGTTAGGGTCTTAATTTGGAATAAACCACATGAATGCATGTGAGAGATATTGTCTTGGCATGTCACAAAACTCAGATGATCTCAAATTCGTGCTTGAACATGGCAGTGAGTTCACTGTACTCAAATGGCCACCACAATCATCAGATCTCAATCCAATAGAGCACCTTTGGGATGTGTTGGAACAGGAGATTCACATTCTGGATGTGTAGCTGAACATTCTGCAGCAGCTGTGTGATGCTCTCATGTCAGTATGAACCAAAATCTCTGGGGAATGTCCAGCACCTTGTTGAATATATGCCATGAAGAATTAAGGCAGCTCTAAAGGCAAAAGGAGGTCCAACTCAGGACTAGCAAGATATACCTTAAAAGGTGCCCAGTGAGTGTATTTTCCCCACTTCAATAAATAATAATACGCTGTAGATTACATCTTTTGTTCATAGTTAAGTCTAGCCTAGTCTTGCTTATGTAAATGTGTAGCAGAGGGGATTTTTTTTGGTCAGTAGCACAAACTGATGAGGTTGTTTATCAAGCAGTCAATCACATTCTCTGTAGGCAGCAGCAGTGCAGAGTGGAGTGATGGAATCTATCCAAAATACTGAGGGGAAATGTTGTGGAACTAGTATACAAGCTTGAGTGTTTATTAAGCGTACCAAATGGCACATGCTGCGTTGTCTACAGAAATGAGATGGGCATGATTTTGTTCATATCAGTGCATCGCTATACTGGTATGAATCTCGTCTACTAAAAGGGATTTCAAAGGCAGTAACACAGTGTATGGGTAGACAACGCTCAAGCTGGCCAAAAACAACTAGAGCCAGTGGGAGGAATTATATAACCAGCCAACATCTGTTAAGCCTGCAAAACCTTCTCTGATTCAAGTACAAGCACATGTGTCTGAGACCACTGTGTCATTTTTCCCTCTCTTTTTGCATCTTTTTTGAGATTTCATTTCTTGACATGACATGACAGAACAAATATAATAGCTATAGCTGCAGGCTTTTCTGCCTTTGTGTTAGAAAAACACATTTTATATTAGGATCTCTGTGAAGCGTTTTGATTCTATCCCCATGTAAGTTGCTTTTCGTGGCTTTGGCTAATTCTGCCTAAAGCCGGTTCTCATGTCTTCCTGGTAGGCTGTTCTTGCTTTCAAATCGGTCGTAATGAAATACTTAGAAACATGTCTCAGAAGGATCAGTTTTAAAGCACTCCACCTATGTACACTCTAGATTCATTTTCATATATTATCCCCATAACCTGATCCTGGTTTGAAAGCAAAACATGCGTTAAATAGACATCAGCGCATCAGTGTTTCGTAACTTTTACTAGTGAGAGTTTCATGTTAATGCATTGTCCTATGTTAGAAAGTCCTAAAAAATACTACTATTACAAACACCATTAAGATAAGCAAGATGATTAAAATATAGCAATGATGAATAAAGATGTCATTGATTGGCTGGTGTAACTGGGGAGAGCTTTAACCACTTCTGAGGAGTATTTACTTTACTTTGTATTTACTGTGTGTATCAGTGTGTGTCTTCTGCATACTTGAGGAGTGTTTGCTATCTGCATACCCCTGGAGGTAATATGAGAGATGAAAAAGAATTTATTTGCTTCGACACTTTGAGGAGAAAGAGAAAAAGGCAGACTGCTACAGCTTCATCAGTTTAAACCATTTAGTTTGTAATGAGAAAACCATCGGCAGAGTTCAAGTGCAGCACCAGCACATGCCTGCTTCTGTTTGTGCGAGTGTGCGGATCTAAAAGTTTTTGCCGGCACAGTAGAACAAATAGAGTGCAAATGTGTACATGCTTGAGTATGTGTGATGCTCTGTGATTGCTGGAGACAGCCTGCAGATTTACCAGAGTCAAAAAAAAAAACAGTGCCGTAAAGGACTAGTCCTCTAATTTAAACCGACAGCTTCTGACAAGTTGCTTTGAAGTGCTGAAGGGCCAAGAACTTAAAAAAAACCTTCTCCCTGGCAAATATTATTTTTGTCTCTGTTTGTCTGAAGGCAGTGATGTGAAAATTTAATCCGTAGCAGATGGACATCTTGAGGGTGTTGGTGCCCAGATAGATAGATAGACAGATAGATAGATACCTGGGAAATGTTAGTAGGAGCACTTCAGAGAAAATCAACTACACGACCAATATTATATCAAATTTTGTCTTTCATTATTATCTTTCTCAATTTAAGCGCATTTGAGGTGAGCAAGGAGAGCCACATCTACCATATGAGTTTGGCTTTGGTCACAAAGATACATTTATATAGTTGTTTTATTACCTGTCTGCAGGCAACTGTTCATCAGTGGCCTGAGGGCTAATCATTGACTGCTTCAAAAATAGAGCCATGGTGGGCTGTATATCTGTGGGGACCTTGGCAGTGCATGTTGTATGGTACATTTGAGGGGTGAAATGACGTATACACCTGCAACAAATCACTGCTACAAACAGATAAATCACACCTCAGAGGCCGTGGCTTGGATTGCTGTGGTGAGCACCAGAGCCTGGCTTCACTCTGGAGAAATTACATGATCTTCTTAGACTGTGTCATGTAATTTCTTGACATGGTTTATATGAAAGCAGGGATTCAAACTTTTGGAGGTCCTGAGTTGGCCGTTTATTATTTTATTTTTTTATAGTTTCATATATATTTATTTTTATCTTGAAAGGAATCATGTGTTTCTCCAGAAATAACTTGGCAAAAGTAGAAAACCTACCGTGAAGGCTAAGTTAGGGTTCAGTATTGTGTTATCAAATGTAGGTTTGTTTGGAGTAGCTTGGCATGATGCCACTTTATTCAGAAGTGATTATTATTCTTGTTATTCTTATTATTTATTTAATTTTGGTATCTTAACATCATGGCTGATGTCTTTATTCAGCCTTTAATCCAGCAATGTGTGCATATGTTCTTTGTTGCTTCCACTACAGCCATAGCTCCTTCATGTGTTAATTCCCTTTCCAGATGAAAAATCAAAGTCAACAATAGTAAGTGTTGTGTTGAGAAGTGGAAGTGGTCTTTGACTAAAAGTTGTTTTAAATGATGTTAAAGCGCATCGAGTCCCAGTAAATACAAGGTAAACTATATATGGCACATAAACAGTTTGTTGTGATGCTTTCAGCATTCTGGCAAGCTTTTATATCCCCAGCTCTCATGACAATAAAATTGTCAGCAATAGTTAAAAAACTCTTGATGAACTGACTTCTGAAAGTTTGGTTATTGCAAACCTTGAAGGGAAATTTAATAAATTGCATAGTGTTTTTTTTCTTTGGGAATGTATATGATAGTGATAAACTAAATTACACCAGTGAAGGGCACACATAAATGGTTTTTGAAGCTGCCTTTGCTCATGTAAATCTTACATTTTAGTCCCAGCAGAGGGGTTGTAAACAGAACCTGCAGAAGAGAGATGAAGGTATATTACCTTGTCCTGTTCTGTCAGAGGTGTCTCATGCATTTAAAAAAAAATCTACTATATCTACTGGTGAAAGGCGTTTTTACTATCTAGCGGCTAACACGGATGAAATACTGAAATACATTTAATGAAAGTCTATGTAATTGTCCTTTCACCTGACCAATAAAAATTCAAATTTAACCTGAACATTGAAAATAAAAAGGAGGTCAGGTCTAATTGAGGTTTGCCTGTGCTTGTGAGTTACACTTACACAATTGTATAAAACTCGCAATGAGAAGGATCAAACAATTATACTGACAAAACAATTAGCATGGAAAATCCAACCTGTAAGTCAAATCAGTGACAAAAAAGTAATAGTAGTTTCATAGTCATTTAATAATCGGCAGTGTGTCATACTGTATCAGCAATGTGACTCAAGCTTTACAAGTGACCATTTCTGCTTTCTTTGGCTTTCACTCATTATGAATTTTTGAACTTTGAGATAAAACAGGGTGACCTCATGCTCAAGGATTTGTTAAATTAGCAAAACGTTTATCTTTTTATTATTAAATAAGCATCAAATGACTATAATGGAAAATGACTGATCCGTATTTTGGGGGGTTGGGTTTCTCATTTTACTACTATACAGTTCAGTTCTACATGCTACACTTTCAAAAACATGTTTTTCCAGTAGCTCTCCTGTGACCTTACAGCCCCTACATGCCCTGAGCAGTGAGTTGTGTTCTGAATTTTCTGCAGCAATCAACAAATAATTAGATGATGAAGTATCAGTTTTCTCCTGTGCACCAACTC
This sequence comes from Oreochromis niloticus, assembly GCF_001858045.2. NCBI lineage: Eukaryota > Metazoa > Chordata > Actinopteri > Cichliformes > Cichlidae > Oreochromis > Oreochromis niloticus. The sequence goes on from NC_031977.2 coordinate 21,999,730, forward strand.
CCAGACTAGCCTCATCCTCCATTTAGAAACTTTGGACCCAGCTGCTTTGCTTGCCTTTGTGATTTCTCCATCAGACTCCCCCTGCAGGTGAAGATGTCTGCAGTTGATGATAATGGCTGATGATAATCTCGTACAGGAGGCAGAGGAGGTATTCTTTGACATTCTACTGTAGAGTCGGATCCAAATAACAGGCAAGAGTCCAGTGGCTCTTTCTCCGTTCTCTTTTGGGACCATTCGAGTCTAGTAATGAGGAATCTTGAGTTCCTCTTTAAGATGATATATGTGTCGCTCATCCCACTATCCTGCCACAAGTTGTTCATAACAGTGAAGCAAAACAGTGGTTTTCCAAAGGACGTTGGTTTTCTACTGTTATTTTTGGAAAATCATAACCTAGCTTAGGTCCTACATCCCATGGAAGCCTTTTCAGAAATTTAAGCCGGATGCTGCTCAAGATGTTGCAGAGCAAACAACATGGCGAAGTTATCCTCGCCTGTGTCTGCTATAGCAATTTAGCCCATCGCTCTTTCCCCAGAGATAGCCACGGACATCAGGAAGCACGGCTTCAGCCTCTTTGCAATAATGACAAAGTGGACAATGAGCATCAACAGCATACTGCATTGCTCCAGAAATCAGATGGAGGATGCTGGACGGCCCCTTATCCCCCGAGTGAGGTGTTTAGACCACTCCTTGACAGAGCCATGGCTCGTTTACACTAAACAATCAAGGAACCAAAACAATAGAAGAGCTTCACCTTCTCAACATCAAAATCACAGAGATGCTCACCTCAAGAGGAAGTTTGCTCCAACCAACAGTGGCACCACTGTGTAGGGAGGGGATCAGATGCTGGTTTATCAGGACCACCATGAGAAAGATGCAGTTCTGACAGACTTACTTGTGCAACATTGTTGAATTCTGGGCTTCCCCTTAAAACCAAAACGCTCTTCTTTTCACCCAACTGAACATTTATCTACATAAGAACTAAACCACCTTGACAGCAAAGTTGTCCCCAGTGAAACTGAAAGTGCTAAACTCTCTAATATCACTTGTTGCACCCCACAGAGTGGCGCATGTGCTACCTGTTGTACATCTGCTGGGTTTGGTGCCTGAAAGTGTTGTGGTTGTCCCCTTGGGAGTCCTCCACACCAGGTAAATTCAGGACAATTTAGCCGCCTGCGCCTCAACGAAATACAGTACCAAAAATGCATATTTAATGTTCCTCTCCCACTGCAGCCAGTTTGTCATACATAAAAATCCCACATGTTCTCTCTGCAGGGGTGCTCCTTTGGGAGAACTGTGTCAGACATACCAGAATGCAAAGATGCATTTCTCTCCAGCTAGAGATGAATATACCAATCTTGAGTCGCTGGTGGGAAGTGAAGAAACCTTTGTCTCCTTGCATAATTTTCACTGAACTGCACTTACCTCTCCAATCATTCTGGTGGCACCAGAACAAACAAGCACAGTATAGCTGTTAGTGGGGGAGCTGTGGCAGTTGTCTTGTCACAAAGACATATGAAAGACATATGGTAACCCAATGGATAGGAGTTTTGATAGAGATTCCTGTTTAAGCTGGGGTTCCTATCTGGACTCTGTGAAGGGATCTCAGAGGTCATTCGTGGTGGCTTACTGTTAGCATGTACGAGTGAGTAGGTAATGAGTCAGCATCTCATTTGAGGCGCCACGGGCTCCTCTTTTCAAAGTTTACAAAAAACCTTGCATAGTTAGCATGCCTCATCTCCCTTTTGAAACCTGCTGCATACATAATGTACGACTTGAAGCACTCTATTTTCCTCGGCTGAACTTCATTAAATACTCTTGCATAATTCTGACTCTGCAGAGTTCATTCTGCAGGAGTTGACCTGGTCACACAATATTTCCTTCACAGGCCTGCCCCGCTTATATCCAAGGAGCAAGATCTTCTACTACAGCCTTCTACTAAAGCCTGTCATGCAGGGAAATGGTGCACTTTCCAGCAGTGGTGCATGGACAGAAGCTCAGACCTCATGTTGTGTCCTCTATCCCCTGTGGTGACCCATCTCCACATGCTTAAGAGCATAAACAGGTTTTTCATTATATTTTGCACATGGCTAACATCAAACAAATCCAACTGTTTATCCAACACAAAGTACACTCATGAGGTATGTCTCGCTGACTGTGTGAAGCTATCAGACAAGCCTACAGCAGCAGGAACAGAGCCTCCATAGGGCGTCTGTGCTCACTTCGCGAGCACCTTATCTCATTCACATCCCTCCTCAGTGGGATGGAGTTGTCGAACAGCTGCACAGCGGCATCTTGGGTCTCTCACATTCCCATTCATCTGTTTCCATCTGCACAATATATGTTAGTTTTCCCTGACTAACTCATTTTTATGCATACTTGACAGCTCGTAATATGTTGTCAAATCTCACCCTTTTTATGCACGTGCCAAGAGGTGTTCCTCTAATCCCATCATGGATTAGTGAGCTGCACAGTGTGTAATGCCCCACTCTCCCCTGCTGTTGCAGGTGTGTTGTGGCAAAGGAGTCTAATTTTCACTCTTTTTCTTTCCACACATGGACTGACATAGTAAATTATCATGGGAAAAAAACCCCAACCTTATTTCAATACCTTATTGTAGCGTATTGTTTTGTGTGTGTGTCACCCACTAGGAAACACTGGTGTCGTGGTGGGATGTTGACCACATGCCTTATCCTAATAATGACAGCTCTTAGAGGAATTAGCATGTGCATAATACTTACTTACAGCAAGCCCAGATTCTGTGATGACAGACCAACTCATTAGGCTGTAAGCTGTGTTTGTTCCCCCTGTGTCAGAAAGAAAACGCTGACTTACAGAATACAAGGACATGAAAGAAAGTCTTGAAGGTTGGACAGGCACAGAGGGATAAACACAATAGCTCCAACTTTTAGCAGCTTATGCTTATACACACAGAATCTGTGGTTGCAGTGTGTAACCAACTGTACTGTATTACTCTGTATTAAAAGAATAATCTAAGTCCTGTGGGTCAAGTCCTTTTACAAAGAAAACTTTCACCTAGATTCTTAGTGAGAAAATTGTATTTTAGCTTTGCTTGCTGGTTTGATTTTTGGGGCCCCGTGAAGTATTGACGTTTTTATCTGAGTCTCTTTTTCATGCTCTCTCCCTCATCTTTCTCTTTCTTATTGATTAGTTCATTTCAAAAGCAATTTCAATTGCAAACAGCACAAGTTTCAAATGCACCAGCAGCTGTCGTGCATTCGCTCGCTGAATACCCTCCAAATGATGTATAATCAGTTTTTAAAGTTCAGATTTTAAACAGCAGAAATTATTTTATTTTGAGAACTGTGCCTTTGATCTTTTTGGTGTCTTTGTAGTAGCATAATACCTTGAGCGACAAGCGTGATTAGGCTTGATCAAGGCTTCTGCCAAAGAAACCAAAAGCTACATGCTGGTTATTTGATTCACTGCATCTCTCTTTCTGTTGTACTCACTGAGCTCCAGCAAAGCTGGAGGCTCTAAGGCCCTTAGTTTTCACTGCATGGAAATCACCCCCCAAAAAAGTCTTTTTTAAAGAAACTCTTGTTTGTCTTTGAAATTTATGTTTTTGTATGTGTTTCTGACACATTGCGATTGAATGTCAGGTGTCAGTCTAAGTTGTCTCAGCTCTTTCAGTCTGTAACCGTCACTCTTTGTCATGTCTCAGTCAAACTCAGCCCATGCATTCATTTAATCTTTACAAATTACTCATCAATTAATGATGAAGGTCTTTTTCTTACCCAGTTTCTTTCTCGATATGTTAATGACAGTTAATGGCTGTTTTACTTCTGTGCATTGTTTATCATAGTTCAGCTCGATAATCCGTTTCACTTCGTGAACATAATGGTCCTTAATTGAAAATTTTGTTGACAGTGTGTATGACTGTGTATTGAACCCTGAGAGTGCTAATTGGTATAATTAAGCTTAGCAAACTTTACTTGAGGGACCAGAGACCCAAGGGTGAATAACCTCCCTCACTCCAGTCCTCGGGATTCATTGTAGAAGCGATATCTGTGTTGACATGGGGCCTTATATTGTGATTATAAGGCCAAAACAGAAGCAAAATGCTTCATATAAACAACTCAGTCAAAATAAACAAAGATGGAAATTTGAAATGTTTCAATGGAGTAGTTCCACTGAATAATTATATTGTGTAAACAACTGACCCTCGTTGCTTTCAGGCTGCTCCCTGTACGTGCCCTCCAATCTGCGTTCCTTCCTCCATAAATGTGGACATATACTTCTCCAAATGATAAAGCACGTGCCACCGAGATAGAGTAGCTGTTGAGGAAGATAAATGCATAAAGTATTGATCCCTTTTGTGCACGTCACATTGATCGGACTGAGTGTGAGCAGCTGATGCGAAAGCTTCGATCGTAATGAAAAAACGTTTCCTTGCGACTGAAGCCACTGTTAACTGCCGGAGCAATCAGAGCAGCTTGATGATTATCACTGGTGGCTCGCAGTAGGACAGTCTCGTACTTTAACATCATCCTGTTTCTTTCCCTCCAGAGTTCCCATGTTATGGCGTGTTTCTTGCCTATAGGACCCCATGCTCTGTGTGTTTTCCCAGGCTCTCAAGGATGACACACAGTGATCTTAAACGTGAGGCAGAGCAGCGTGCCATCTCTGCTGCTAGAATGAGGCAGTTAAAATGCTTGATCTATGCCTAGCAAGGTCACTGGTGAGACTTCTGGGTTTCCTCTTTTTATAGTTGACATGAAGAATCTAGCTCTGAAGCAAATCTATGCACCAGCAGTGCTGAAATAATATTTCTTCTATCTGAGAGGACTAGTACTCTGTGGCTGAATAAACAGACTACCTAGAAGTTGGGGTGCTGATGTGTGCTGGGGGGTCAGTCTCAGCTACTCACAGTTGTTCTTTGCTAAAACACAAGGAGTGTGCAGTCAGGTGCAGGTGCACTTCGTTGATTGGTTTACGCCGCCGAGTCTCTCTGGCGCTCTGTCTTGGCCCTGCTCACAAAAGTGATGAAGAGATTTTTACAACTCAACAAAGTGAATGTGACACATCAGTTTGAAGCTGACTTTTTTTTTTTACCTCCTTGTGATATATTCTGACAAGTTTGGCTTGTTTTTCTGAGGTAGGTCACAGAGAAACATGATGTGATGCAGCGAGAGTGATCCGATGTTTTATTGATTTCCCTACACACCTTCCACACACAGGTCAAAATAAACAGCTTCAGCAGGCCTTTACCTGTGGTGATTCAGCATTTAACCCTTTAAGACCTACCATAGAACCAAGTCCGCAAGAGCTTATATTATATTTTTACATGCTGTAGTGCCAATTTTGGGAGCATTTCAAGTTGATATACATCAATACAACCATTACAGCCCAAATTTTAATAATATGTATGCATTAAGTGCATAGTAATTACATAAATTGCAAAAAAGTGCAATAAACTACAAAAAAATTGAAAATCGTTTTTGTTTTTTTAACATATATTTCTAGTTAGAGAAATTTAAGAGGCTTATCCCTCAAAACTGTAAATACAAAAAAGTTGCACAAACTAGTTTCCCACCACAGGAAATTTATTTGAAGTGTCTTCATAGTTTTACTTTTGAAATACACCAATTTTTATATACTGCAGGAAAAACGAAAATAAATATTATAGTGCAAATTTGCAAAAAAGCAGCATATGCATCAAAATAAACCATTTCCAGCAGTGCAATTTGAGTTCTAAGCATCCCAGAAACGACACAGAAAGTCATAAAGTCAAAGATAACTTTTAAAAACACCAGTATAGGCTCTGAGGCCCTGACAGTAAAAAAAACTACATTTCCGCGAAATGACGTCACTTCCGGTTTCGGGCAGGTAATGGCGGACATGCGAAAGTTCGCGCTGACGTCTATTCCAACGTAGGAAGTGTTGTGAACAGCTGATCGGATCGCCAAAGCGTGTTTCTGGAATATTATGTTTTTGTTGCTGCAAGCGCTTTTTATGCAGTTTTTGCAAAGCTATATGTGGAAGAAAACCGTGACCTAGGACAAGCTGATGGCATAAGATGTAAGTACAACTTATCCGGTTTCATATGCAAAAAAAATTATTGCGCTAGCTTACGTGGTTGCAGTGATACAGGGATTTAAAAATAGATACGCAAATTGTAGCAGGGGCGCTACGCTCGGCTCTAAAGGGTTAAGAATACTTGGGTGGGTTGTTTGTTGGATCTTTGAGCTAAGCTCTCAAGTTGAAGGCTGACATCCCTAATCAGTGTGTCAATCTCACCTACCCAAAGTAACTGAAATATAGACAGGTTAGGTTTCATCTTAATGGAGTCTGCATGTTCTCACTGTGCCTGCATGGGTTTCTAACCATGTCCAAACACATGATTGTTGGGTTAATTCTGAATTATCTGTAGGTGTAAATACAAGAATGAGTGGTTGGCTGACCCAGTGATGGACCTGTCCAGGGTGAATCCCCAATTTGGATGGATAGACTTAAGTTTTGTTTGGTTAAATTCAGTCACCCAAACTCTTTAGGTTTATAAAAATATCAGGGTTTTGATTAAAATACACACAGTATGTAGTGAAAGGTAGAAAGCTATGTACTAATTCACGTCTGCAAGAGGTAGCATATCTGTAAAGCACAATACTTTCTGTTTATCTGTGATCAGAATGGATGACAATGCACCTTCTGGCCTATAAGTAGGTCCACAAGGGCACCTATGGGAATAATTAAAACTGAGATCGAACATCTAATGGGCTGATGGCAATTCAAGCTAGTGTTGTGATTTAGTGCACACCTTTCACATCTTTTCTAAGACAAGCCGAAACATTTAAGGCAACATTTCTTACCCCGCGCTCATCAAAACTACAGAGAAACTACTTTTCGTCTTTATTATATGGACATTATTCTCAATCGTGTATTCTTACGGGTCTGACACGAGTGCGGCGGCTAGGGGCCCGCTGATGCTGCCAGCTTTGTGTTAAGCTAGTAAGTGAGCTGTCAAACCAATGTTGTTCTCATTTAAGGAGCTGACAGTCAGCAGCCGTCTCTGAGCAACAAACTCATTTTAGAATAACACCTCTGTCTCTCATCTCCCTCCACTACCCCTTCTCCACTCATTTCATTCCACACTCTTCCTCTGTTCACTCATCATTGTCTTTTCTCCTCTCTTTACCCTCCTCGGCTACCTTCTTACTATTCTGTCTCCTCTACTTTCCTACCTGTGCTTCCCCTTTTCCTCCATTGTATGATTCTGTTGTCAGTCATCCATTCAGCCAGAACACACTGCCAGGGTTTTTGCACCCCTCTCATTTTCTCTCGCAATTTTTTTCTTCTTGGACTCACTTGGGTTTCTTCCCCCCTATTTTCAAATTCTTTTTTTCCACCTCTCCCTTCACCACGACTTCTACCTTTCATTGTCTCCAAAATAAAATTGTGTTTGCTACAGAGGTGACAGGAGATGAATGTTCATAGAACTACTGCAGACATGTTTCACCGCTCCACAGATGTTAGTGTGCTCCAAAATGATGCACTCTGCCTTTACCCCTCTTACAGAAACAGTTAGGTCTATGTAGCAAGCTCTGAAATTCACTGAAGTGTTTCACATTATTCTTGATCATCTAACTCTCACTGCTCTGCATTTTAACTGGCTACAGCTGCAGTAAAATCTGCTACTAGGAATGTAAAGCTTGGGCCACCGCCTGCATTTATAGGGTCCTTATGGATGGGCCTGGGGAAGACTGCAGAATCAACACAATATATGAAGTTATAGCGCATTTAAAGGGCAGTAAGTGAGATTTTTATCGTCCCATTGCAGAAAATAGCCCTAATATATCTAGACGGGGTTGAAAGCCAAGTTGATCAATACCAGTGACTCAACCATCAGTTTGCCAGGTGCTGAGATAACAGGCTTTCAAAACTCACTTTGTAGCCTGTAGTCTCTGTTTGGAACAGCCTCGCCATCCATTTGAGTCCGAAAGACAGTCCCCATACCCCAGCAGTGGTGTAGCAGCACAGTGTGACATCTCTGAACAGCCATTTTCACCACACTAGGGATCTAATTTCTAACATTAGGGGCAGCCTATTAAACCAGTTACAAATAGACAATGCTGTCAGATTAACTTGTAAAAGCTCACTTTTCAGGTAATAAAACTTTAAATGTGATATATTTTGGACATATTCAGACTCTGACTGGGTTTTTGATTAACTCAAGCACAAGAAAATTACTTTTAGGTCCATTAAAGTTAATAGGCAGGTTTGTTTTGAGTTTATGCCAGTTCTTTAGCCTAACTTGTGCTATTTCCACCTGGAAAAACATCTTCAAATCTGTCCAAATCAGTTACAGCAACAATAATGTCAGGCCAAATTAAATAGCTTAGGGCTCTATGGACAGCAAACACTTGAGAGAATTTGGAATATCATGAGCCAAAATCCTGAATGAAGTCTCAAAACTCTAAAATAGAGAGTAAATTATAGTCTCATAGTAGTAAAAGACAGCCTCTTTACACTGTCCAATGTTTGGTGACCTTTTGAAAATGGAAAACGTTTCCTTTAACAGACACAGCTTAGTCATGGTGCAGGTAGCTTCAGGTGGGGAAGGGGGGTTAAATGTGTAAAACAGTGTTTGTGCATATGGTGGCTTGTTTGTACTAATGGTCTGCGCCTGACTATAACCCTCGTTTAGGGTCGGTTTTGCATCTGAAAGGTTTGGACGGCTATTTTTTTATGTCTAGCTTTATTGCATATGTTTTTTTTAGGACTTTCCCTTTCAGAGTGCAAATGTTTGGAAGGGGAATATTTAAATAAATCACAGAAACATGTAATTTACTGTAAATTGGGCTGCGCAAATGCCAGAAAAAAATCATGTCACATTTTGCATCTGAAATAGTTTGGATAGTTACAACTAGGAGTTTTCTTTTATTTGGAATGAAAGGGGGAGATGTTGCCAGTGTATAATTGGCATGGCTGGATGGTTCAGAGCTTAGAGCACAGTGCCAAAACTTTGGCCCTGCCCTGTAACTCTTCACTGAGTCGTCACCCTGGATGTTTGGAGCCCAGTCCAGAAAGGTAGTCCTGGTATTTTGATAGGACAGATGTCTAACTGAGCTCAACATGTAACGTCGGAGAGTGCGAGAGACCTTCTTGTTTTTTTTGTTGTTGTTTTTTTCTGTTTAATTCTCTCTTTTACTTCAGAGTTACATGTTGTAATAGTTTATAATATATACCGCAGCCCTCCTCTGGATGAATCCTGTGCTCCACATGAGTCTCAGTCTTCAGCAGCACATACAGTCCTTTGCTATTTCTAACACAGGTGCTTGCCCTTATATCAAAAACATATTGATTCTCCTTCAGCTGCCTCTCACCGAACTGAACTGCCACACTGTTATCAGAGAATAACCCGTATGTAAAACCTGCTTTTACACCATGTTAGTTTTGTTTGCACCTTAATACACCCCTCGCCCAGCCTGCTTGTTCATGACCCGCTAATTTGCAGTGCTCTCAGTATGAAGCTGGTCATTACTGTTAGCAGAAGTTTTCCACTCCCACCAGAGGTATTTTTGCATTTGTGGTGTGATGCTAAAATCTGGCCCTGCACATCTACACCTGAGAAGACAGTCATTAATAAAATGCATCCTCAAACTGTAACGTTATTAACCACCAAACTTGTAATCAGAATAAAAAGTCTCCATTTCAGATTTATCCTCGCAAAGACAGAATCACAAAACCACCCAGGAGTGTTTCTTTGTAACAAAAAGAAGATTTGCAAATGCCTGTGCCCTTTGTGGCTGTCTTTCACTCCTTCCTTTTAAGTACGTGCCCACATTAAACGTGTTGCTGAACGTTTTTCTTCTGGTACTGTTCCACACTCTAGCTCCCTTCTTGTGTGTGATCTCGTTATATTTCTGCCTTGATTGTGTGTTGTCGTTTGACAGAATTCTCAGGCTTTTCTCAACTTAAACATTTTCCTTTTCGCCCCCTTTTCTTTATTCTTGTCTTCTGCCCCCTTAGTCCTTTATCCAAATCACTATGATGTTCCTTCTTTTTTTTCCAGCTTGAGTCAACTAATAATGTGTGATCATCCCAGCATCAAGGCTGCTGCCATAGAGTTGCCATGGCAACACCTAGTCCACACACAGTAATGGCCACTGCAGAGAGAACAGGGAGCCAGCGACAGAGCGCGCACATACTTGTACACACACACACACATAGAAGCACACAACAGTTGCCCCCATCACATGGAGCAAACCCTTGCTCATTTGCTTTAACAACCAGTGGGAGTGTTAAAGCCATTATAGATCTCCCCAGTCAAAGTCAACGATCTTAAAGCAAGGTGATAACTCATTACACACACGGTGTTAATGCGCACTTACAGCACACCAGCTGTTTTGCAGATACACTCAGAGACGCCCCATAAACACAGACTATGTGTAAATATACACTGTTACTAGGAAAGAAAATATCTGTGTATATTTATACACATCCAGAACATATGGTGTGCAATATATGCCATATATTTCACCTGACAGTGAAGAATTTAAGTGCATGCTAACATGTAGCTGACATTCATATAGAAGCCCCACCATTATATACTGCTAGACCTGACACTAATAACTGTACTCTATGTCCTAAGATTTAAATGATGTATAGTAGATGCTATTCTGGGTGATTAAAGTGATCTATTTCCTGATACCTCTGGCTGCAGTGTGATGAGTGATGAACCCCTGGGGGGGAAGAAATGCAACAGACCTTGAAGGGGGGGGGGTGAAAACAAATACACACTGGCATATTATGCTAAAAGAAATGAGGGGGCAACTGAGCTTTGTTATGATCTCCCATCAGACTCGGTGTGATACAGCAGGTATTTCATGAGGATGTGCATGCTGTGACACACAGTTTAATACTTTAATTAACTGCTCACAGATCCCTTTAGTTTATCATTGTTTCAAAGCAACTTTGTGAATAGGCCACACTTCCAACTGAGTTGATGTATATTTTGCTCACACTGGCAAATTCCTTTTTTTGTTTTTTGGTTTTTTTAAGGAAGATATGTTTCTTTGGTGAGACAGAGACGGCTAAATTAGAGCGTGAAACAGATGGTGTACTGCGGGAGCCCTTTGACTCAACCCATGTTTTTGTCAGGCAGTCACAGTGGCCTTTCATTCTGCCCGTCAGGAACGGGATGGAGATGAATGAAGAACAGTGGTAACTGCTTCTTTTTGCTTAAAAATGAACATCACCATGCCCACTTTCTCACACGTAAGTATGCCTTGCTTTGCGTCTAAATGTGACCACAGCAGTTTGGAGCTGTGTGATGGAAAGTAAGCATTGCTAAGGAGATTTCTCGAGTTAGTAAAGTTCAAACTAAGTCATCCCGAACTCACAGATTCTGAAGGTGCTGACACATCATCAGAACAAGAGCTATACCAGCAATATTCTATTTACAAATTAAAATGTTAGTTAGCCGTCAGCATTTAAGGGGTCCTGGAGTTTGACAAGTAAAGATATTCTTCATAGTTTGAGTCGCTTAACTCAGACAAGGTTGGACAACAACAGCAAAAAAAGGCAGCGAGCATTGCAAAATATTATCAGCTTGGTCGTAAATTCTTCCCTTTTTCCCGCAAGTATTCTGCGATTACAGAGCAAAGCGACTGTGTGTGCGCGTGTCTGTGTGCATTTGTCCAGGATAATTAACCTCAATGAGATAAATGTAAGCTAAATGTAAATGTGGCCAATATGTGTGTGTGTGCATGTTCTTGTGAGTGAATGTCAGTGTTAGGGTTTGATTCAGGGGCCTATCGGGGAAGCAGCCTTTGCATAACTCTGATAGGCCAATTAGTGCAGAATGATAGATGATGAGCTCCGCGGGAAGACAGGGTCGTAATAAAGGGACGGGAGAAAGCACTCTGTCCTGAATCTTAACTCTGTTCTGCCTCTGTCCTCCTTCAGAGACTCAGAGATACACGCGGTGTAGCCCTAATATTCCTTTACTCCTGGTGTGGGGAGAAAGCTCTTAAGTTATTATATATTGTTTTGTTTGGCATCCTTCTCGTGGGAAAAGAGGTTGTAATTTGGTGAGTCATTGTATTGATATCTGAAAATCACATTTAACTCAGCTGAGAGGCATTTGACGGAGCTTGTATTTAAGCTCACCTGAGTTTCCGTGTTGGTATTAATACCAAGGTGACGTCAGTCACTGTTCAATGTCCTTTTTCGCTGATAACAGGGTTATTAATTTCCCTCAAATGTCAACAATAAAAACACCTTTTGTAACATTTACTGTCATAGTCACTGTGTTTACAGGTGTTAAAGTAGATGAAACATGGCAGCGCCACTGCTTATTGCGACTCGCGTCACATGACATTTTTGACACATAAGAACAGTCAGCTCATGAGCAGAGATAAGAAGCGGCAACTCCAAACAGAAAGCGTGCCTCTCCTCTCAACAGACATGAAACAATATGAACTCAGACAAGAAATCTTTAGAAGATGGCTGATTTTCAAGCGAGAAATGATGAAATATTTTGACAAAACACGGCCTGCTTTCTTTGATAGGTGGGATCTCTCTTATTCCATCTCATTAGCCTGGTGTGTAATCCGTCTTTCTCTGAAGCCGTCTGTCAGCGCGCGTGCTTGTTTGTGTGCCTCTGTGTGTGTAAAGCATCTGTTGTCGGAGTGGCAGATAAAAAGGGTCAGTACAGTATGAAAGGCACAACATTTCTCTTGGGAAAAACGCTTTGTTTTAACTTTCATAGGCTGCGATGCTTTCATCGGCTGAGAACAAAATGGTAAAGATGGTGTTTAAATTTTGAAAACAGAATAACTGCTTGGCATTGAACCTCAAGAGTGTTAATGTGCTTGTCTTTAAAGGAGAGATGTTTGACATTTTTAAAATATTCATTAAAAGGAGATTGAGGAAGTGGATGAATATAAATATCTTCACCGGGTGTCACTTTAAACTCTTATCTCAGTATTATTGTCTATGTTATGAAATTGCCCAGGACTGCTAGGACACATTTGATTTTTTTTTCATTTTTTTATTTGGTAGCACCAGATTTACACCACCCCCACCCCCCCGAGTAAGATCACAGTGGGGGATTAATGTGAAAAAGAAACTTTTCACATGACCCCCTGCAGTCCTGTGAAAAAACTAAGTACACCCCATGATTCAATAGCTTGTTCAAACACCTCTAGAAGCAATAACTTGAAATTTTCGGTGTGACTTTATCAGTTTCTCACATCGCCGTGGAGGAATTCTGGCCCACTCATCTTTATAACACTGCAGGTATTCATTTATGCACAGCTCTCCTAAGGTCCTGCCACAGCATTTCAATAGAGTTGTGGTCTGGACCTTGGCGCTTTCTTTTTCAGCCATTCTGTTGTAGATCTGCTGCTGTGCTTGAGATTGCTCTCCTGTTGCTTTAGACAGATGGCCTCACATTTGACCCGAGAATCCTTTGGTGCTGCAGAAACCTGTGCTGCAGAACTCAGTGACTAAAAGGTGTCCGGGTCCTGTGGCTGCAAAACAAGCTCAAATTATCACCACTGTGTTCCTGAAGTCTTGTGGTTTCTTCCGATGCAACATTGCAAGTTAGCCTATTTTCTCTAAAAAGAATTTTTTCCTGGTAACCCTTACATGCCATACATATTCAGACTTTTTCTAATTGTACTGTCATGAACTTTACCATTTAACATGCTAACTGAGACCTTTAGAGTAGCTCTTGTGTTTCTTACAGTTTCTCTGTGCATTTCACAGGATGACCTTGGGGTGAATTTGTTAGGAAGATTGTGGCATTGTGTTAACAGACACCTGAATGCTCCAGACAAGCAAACCTCCAAAACTTCTGCTTTTACAGAGGTGGTCACACTTCCTGACGACCAGTTAATTAAGTTTGTTCATTATCAGCACCTGGCTACTACCTATCCTCTTAATTGCTATAGAAGCAGTAAGGGTGTAGGACTGCATTGAGCCCTGCGAAAGCTTTCTTTTTTCACATGACTGTATGTCCTTCTCACAATCAATAAAACTTTAAAAGCAATGGGCCTAAAATGAGTGACAGCATACCGCTGTCAAATTTTCCAAAAATATGATGTAGGTCTTGACACTTTTATAAGGTTCTCATTCATAAAACAATGTTTAACTGCCCAAATGGCTTTGCCTCAGATAATCTGTCCATTAAATAAAAAATATCACAGTGAAAGAGTCCTGACTCGTTGTGGCGTTGAGGGATGACTGTCAAGTTCCAGCGCACACAAACAGCTTTTCGCAGTAAAACCATCATCTTCATGGAGCAAAAGTGAATCCATATCTGAAACCACAACAACAAATATTTATGAGTGATATGTTGTTGAATAACTGGCTGACTTATTATACCTATGGCTACAGTTAAAAGTGCTCAATATCACTCATCATTTATCATTAAATATACATCAATATATAACCCCTGTAATCCCCTTTGGGGTTGCATCAAGAAGGGCATCCAGTGTAAAATATGGCAAACATGCAGAGCTACCTGCTGTGACGACTCAAGGGAGAATCCAGAAGTAGCCTCCTCTTCTTCTTTTTCTCTGTCTTCCCCTATATGACTCCAACCACATCTAGCCTAAGCATACCCAACCTGCTAAGCACAAAATACAAGTTTTAAATTTGAAGCAGAAATGTTACTTTCACTCGCTTTTTTTTCCGAAAGAAAATTAATTGCACACTGCATTGATAACTGGTTGCTGCTCAACTGGACAAATCCAGGCCTGATTACTACCAGCCCTCTTCATCAGTTAATTTGACAATTTTCAGAAGCATGGCGTATGCTAAATGGTCCCACCTGTAGCACACTCTGCCAAATAAACAAAAAACAAAAAAATCCAGCAGACACGGGAAAGAAGATGTCTGAAATACATCTTCTGGAATGCTTTCAAAAGTATGTCTGAGACTTTTGGACTCCAATGGTGCACAGTGTGAGAGATTATTCAAAAGCTGAGAAAACTTGGAGCAATAGTTAGCCTTCTGAGAAGTGGCCAACCTTCCTCCAAAAGCGCAGCGGTGCCTCATCCAGGAAGTCTAAAAAGATACAAGGAAAACATCCAAGCAAGCACAGGCCTCTCTCACCTCAGTAAATCTCAGTGTTCATGTTTCCACTATCCAACAGACACTGGGCAAAATGACAGAGTGGTGAATTGAACACCGCTTCAATCCCAGAATAAAATTAAGGCTTGTCTGACATGTTTTGGGAGAATTTTCTGAGGTGAAGTACTTAGAAGACAGGAGCCCCTGCTACATGTGCTGTACACCACAGACTACACAGAATTTTATACAAATAAAAAGCGCATTATACTTACAGACATACACAGAGGTAGGAGTAACCGCTCCAGGGCCAGGGCAACTCTCCATAATTGAGGGAAACATGAATTTGGCTCTCTGGCAGAAAATCCTCAAGGATAACATCAGATCATCAGTGGGCGAGTTAAAGCTCAAGCGCAAATCAGTTATGCAGCAAGACAATGATCACAAGCATGAGAGCAAGTCCACCTCTGACTGAGTCGGGAATAAAAT
The DNA here is from genome assembly GCF_001858045.2 of Oreochromis niloticus. Lineage (NCBI taxonomy): Eukaryota > Metazoa > Chordata > Actinopteri > Cichliformes > Cichlidae > Oreochromis > Oreochromis niloticus. The sequence goes on from NC_031977.2 coordinate 22,015,255, forward strand.
TAACGCTTGGGGGTGGCTTAAGGTCTGGAATTGAACCCCAGCGAAATGCTGTGGTGTAACCTCAAAAGAGCCTTTCATTTTCACAAACCTGTGCTGCAGAACTGTGAGAAGAGTGGGCCCCAAACCCACCAACAATGTCAGAGAGTCTTCGACTGCAGTTGTTGCTGTTAAAGGTGCCACAAATGGAACAGAGCCTGCAAGTCAGTTCAGGCAAGACAAGTCGAGCTGTGCTGCGTCACAAACACGTAACGTGCCTCACTCTGTTTACGTAATATACCAAACATATACTCCCAATTTATCATTTTTTTAGACCATGTATATTCCCATCCATCCCTCTGAATAGACAATGCCTCTGCTGGCTCTTTCCGCCCCTTCTCCACCACAGAATCTGCCTGCAGGCTCTGGGAAATAATTTCTCATCAGCCAGCAATTTGTATGTGCTCCATGTTTCCTGCCAGTGACGTTGTCACTAACCTGCAACTATGTTCTCATGCAGAAATGAATCATTTCAAAAGTAAACTGTCTGATTGAACTAGTTATTACTTTCAAGGACCAATTGCTTTTTCACACTTGCCTTTTGGCATCAATAGACGTAATTATAATCTAAAACTCACATTTTGTGTTTACTCAGGTCGCCTTTTTTCTGTTGAATATTTGCTTTTCTGTCCTGATGTTCTGATCCTGTTTAAAGTTGGCATCTGCTGCATCTCTTTCCTGTATGACCATGTGTATAATAAACAAAAATAATAATAAAATAATCAAAGCAAGGGTTTGGTTCAACAACCTAATCTTAGGCATGTTAACTTGTAGTTCAGCAGTGCACCCTGCATGCAACAGCGAAGTGTTTTGGGGCTTTTGCTCCTTCAGCAATCAGCAATCTAACTCAGAAGGGGGCACAGAGTGGTCAAGCATGAAGCAATTTCGGAGTCCTGTGTTATACAATATCATAGTCTAAAAGTAGTTTAATAACATGTTTGAAAGGAAAACAAGCAGAGCAGGCTGCGTTACCAAGAAGAAAACAAATGCATGGTTGATATGTGATGAGAGAGTTTTACAACCAGTGACTAGGCCAGTGGTGTCTGTTTACTATAATGGCTATCAATGCAGATCGGTTCGATTTGCTTTGAGTGACCAATCCGCATCATTATTATCAAAGTCTTATCTAATCATGGCACTAATCTGCGCTGATTTGAGCCGAACAATTCCACAATCAAGTCGACAGTTGACGGGCATGATCTCTCATTCGAGTGACTGTCGGTGGATTTGCTGTTCAAATTAGTTTGTTGTCGTCTTATTTTCTTCCTCTCCTCTTCATTTCCCTTCCTTCCTTTTTTTCACCCCATCAATTCCAGTCATAGCTGTCATTTCAACTGTACAGTGCCACGCATTCCCACCAGCATAGAAAACATCCCTAAATGAGAGTGGCGTTGCTATACCGCGACGTGCCGTGCATGTTTACCTGATTTACATCTAAATGATCGGTTGTTTGGTTTTTTTTAGGTATTGTGAATGAAATTAATTATGTAAACTAACTGCGGTGCTCATTTGCATTTCTTGATTGATTTCTGTTCGTTTTGTGTGATGAAAAAAAACGAAGAGGGGAGATGGGCACTGACGTTTGTGCGGCCATTGAAATTGCAAGAAAGGCGTTTGCCCTCAGGAAGTTCTGCAGATAATTGCAAGCATCTGTCTTGATGTGCACATGTATGAATCCCGAATCAGTTTGGACATGTGTGGCAGTCAAATGTGCAACCTTTGTGCACGCCTGGCTGTGCATCCACAATGCTGGTGCCAGTCAGTGTGGAGGCTTAGTTTGTCTTTGATGAATCTATTTGTTTTCTGTGTTAGTATGTATGTGTCTGTAAGGGACTGGATATGCATATTCCCAAACACATCTCTTTCTCTTTTTCTGTGCCCCTCTCTACTCCCCGCCAGATTACCTGTTAAATATCTATACGCTTGTGTGTCTGCAGCTCTCCTCCAAACCGAAATGAACGACCCAGTTAAATAATAAGCTGAAGGCTAACAGAGGGACCCCATCAACCTCTGAGCTGTATCCTCTCTGAAGCCATCAATCGTGGGACTAAAGCTAGGCTGCATAATGACATTGTGGCAGTGTACTCTCGCTGTGCTGCAAAACATATTAATGTTAGCCATAATGAGTTTGACAGCCCAATATGGTTGTCAGGGAACAGGGCGAATTTCAGCTGGCAAACACTGCCCTCAAATGGAAGAGAGGTGTTACAGCAGCTGCAGGAAACGCTGCAGTGTCGTCAGGTTGTGTGACATGCAAACATGCTGTGTGTTGTACTTTGCTTGTGTTTGATTGCACTCTTTAATCATTAAAAAGTCACTCAGATACCATCAGTTACTTAATTAGTCTAATTCTGTGACTGTAGCTGCTGGCTTGCTGAACATTTCCTTGTCTTTTTTTACATGAACTTTTTGTGTGTTGACATTTCCCATTTGCCAGAAATTTGAATATACCAAAACAGAGATTTTGAAGTACTTATTTAAAGTATGGATGGATAATTTTATGACTAACATGCCTGCTTTCCTTGCCTATATCCTAGAATCTTGGAACTCCAGCAGAATGGTGACATGGATATACTAAAACTCAAGTGGTGGCCCAAGGACAGCCCCTGTGACCTCTACAGCTCAGTCCAGACACGACAGCGTGGCAATGCCCTTGATATCCACAGCTTTGCTGGCGTTTTCTGCGTCTTGGCTGCCGGTGTGGTGCTTTCCTGTCTCATTGCCATGGTGGAAAGCTGGTGGTCACGAAGGAAGGGATCCAGGGTCCCCTCCAAGGAGGTAGGGTGATGGATGAGTGACTGAAAGGAGGAGCAATGATATAGAAGGAAATGCAGGACCTACAATAGATTCTAGCTCTTTTCATCCTGTGAAAAGGGAAAAGCATAAATATGTAATAGGTTGAACAAAGGGAATGGATGGATCAAGACAGGGAAAAAAGTGTAAAGTGAGAGTAGAGAGACTTTGATGGGATGGGGGATGGGTCAAGCTAAGGAAAGGGGAGAAGGATATAACAAAAAGTTTAGACTTTAAATAATTATGTAATTAAAGTTATCAACAAATTCCTCCAGTTTGGGGTGCAGGAGCATCAAACATATGAGCAGAGACTTCATAGTGAAGGAGGCGTGAACTCTGACAGCCCCCGAAACTGCTGAAAATCACCCTCGTTCACAACATTACTTCCCCTAAAGTGAATTTGCACATAAGCAGTGTCAGCAATACACTTTCTATGGCACACATTGTAACTGCATTATTTGCTATGCTTTTGCATAATCTGTCAAAAAGAATTTTGGAAGTCCTTTATTAGCTCTCCAGTAATATAATTGACATTGATCTTTTGCTTAGTCTTGTGAATATAAAGCTCTACGATGGTAGTAAACAAAAAGGTCAATCACGACTTCAACGATTTCGGAAGCTCAGTGGGGGAAAAAAATTCATTTTACTTTTACCCACAATCACCATCTGAACACACAGACTATTAGCTTATAAAACATGCTGTCATGTTTTAAATTCCAATTGTTTTTGTAATTAAAGTAACCATCAAATTATCGAAATGATTAACCAGAGACATTGTCTTCCAAAAGCAAATTGAATGTCAGTGTAAACTGAATTAAGCAGCAAATTAAACGTAGGTTAATTGAAGTGAGTTTTAATTTTTCACTCATGTGTTAGTCCTACTTAATCATCATTACGGTATACTCCCCATTTATAGCGATGTCAAATAAAATCAAATATTAATAACTGACGAAGGTCTGGGTGACACGTCCAAGTAGTTGCATATCTTGACAGTTAAATCGCAAGCCCAACACACGTGCACCAACGCCTGCTTAACTCTGTCATCACAAAAGCCTCTTACAGGATTTGATACACAACATACAACTCCAGTTCGGACCCTCGGTATTAATAAACTGTTGTCATTACTCTTTTTATACTCTTTCAGAATTAGAGAATATTTGCCCTATAATGGATTTAGTTTCCTACAGCTGCTGTCCTGTGAAATCCCACCTCATTTTTAATGCTTAATTAATGGTCTTTTGATCGCATTAGCTAAATAAAAGTGGCACAAATGCATCAGTGTCAACAGGATGATCAACCACTTATTTTTAAGTTAATATTTTGTGAGAGAAAAAAAGAGGACACTGGCACTGTTAAAAGCAGAATACAGAAACAGCCAGAGGGCCTGTTGGAAAGCTGCAGACCAAAGAGCACTGACTCACAGTATTAAACATGGATATTTATACCAGCGTACTAAACAGTGGCAACACTCCACCTTGTAAATTAGCAGCAGCACCCTGTGAAATATCCAATCAGGCTGTGTGCGGTTGATCACCTCAGCAGGAATATCATTTGAGGCAATCAGAATGACTCTGGTAACATCTTCTTCTGGTAGGAACCCTGCGGTATGTGTGACATGGTAGCTTTGTTTGCTCCCTCATTAATAAAACTGGTGATATCTTCAAAGAAAAGCCCAAGTGGTAGCATTTTACTTTCGTTGCCACATTTGGTGGCATCCAACAACTTGCCCTGACACAGACTCATCAGGCCCATCTGGTTTGAAGACACGATAGCCATTGCTGCAACCACTGTGATGATTTATCCACGAACTCAGTTTGCCAGAACAGAAGGAGAAATTGTTAATAAGTATATATATATATATATGCAAAACATGCCATTAATGAACTGAAAGAAATGTAATTATGTGTGAAATAATATTTTCACTTTTGCTGAAAAGTTTATTATTTATGCATCTGCAGCAAATTAGAGTGAGACATGAAGCAGCACAGATTAATTTTTAGCTGAAAATGTTTTTCCCATCAGGTAAATTACTTCAGCTTCAAACAGCTGCTTTTTTTTTTCCTTTCTGAGGAGGCTGTCTAATGAAGACAGGTTAAGGTTAACCTGTATGAAATGGTTTAAAAAAACTCATGCTAAATTGATTCTTAACTAGAACATCATAAAAACACCTTACTGGCAGTCAGATGAGAGGTATTTTGAAATGTCTAACATAGGCTACGTTCAAACTGCAGGTGAAAGCGCATCAAATCTGACTTTTTTGACCCTATGCGACCCATATCCGATCATGGTATGACAGTGTGAACGGCACAAATCAGATATTTTCAAATCCGATCTGGGTCACTTTCGTATGTGGTACTGAATCCGATACATATCCGATGTTTTAGAAAGCGACTGCTGTTTGAACAGTCATGTCGCATTAAATCCGTCTTTTACGTCACTGACACAAGACAGACGCCAATTATCAGCGCCGGAGAAGCGTCCGAGAAGACATCGCGAACGCTTCCTGGCCATCCAGTGTAGATGTTAGTGAAACTGTTGGGAAGACAACGTGAACATTTTATTTGTACTGTATAATCTGCAGATTCTGACAGAAATCTGCAGCTATCCTTTGAAGCACCGCTCCTCTCTAAAACAGCAATAAGGATAATTATTAGGTTATTTACATTATTATGTAAATAACAAAATAACTTAAAGCAAAAATTTGGAAACGTAAAGTCCGAAGTCAAACAATATTGTTTGCTCTGGGTCTAAACAGAGCGCGTTGTGTGTGACATCTTCTTTTGCGCATGCGGGCCGCTTTGAGCGTTCACACTAGAGCGCGTTTGCTGTCGCATTTTATTTGTAGTGTGAACAAGCAGACAAAAAAATCGGATTTGATCAAAAAATCAGAATTGAGCATTAAGACCTGAAGTGTGAACGTAGCCATAATGTGTTACTGATGTTTGGGCTGCAGAAAAAAAATGTATTCGGCTACTGATTTGTTATCTGCGTGACTCTGAAGACCAGAAACAAGTAAAAGAAGCCTGTCCCCTGTCCTTAATCACTGGTGTCACGCTAATTTAAAGTTCCGCTAAGAATAATTTGGAGAAAATGACAAATAGAGGGGGAGTGGAAATTGTGACTGTACAGTCAGGATGATTTAGAGACTGTTCAGGTTACTTTTCATGATAAAACACCAATAACACTACTCATCTGGAAAGTCAATTAGTGGAAAGTTTCAGCTTGAAAACTCTATAAATCATTAAGTGATTAAATGGGAGAACACTGATATGTCATCAGAAAATTACTGCATCGCTACAATATCTAAATTCTCTCTAGTTATGGTAATTTAGTAACTTAAATGGTGATGTCCTGTGACATGAAGGGCAGAATTACACTAGAGGAGAGCAGAGGGGTGTTTTGTTGCTTGAACAATGCGCTCTATTAGCTAATGTGCACAAGACTGTTTGGCACAAAACCTGAAAGTCGGACTTATAGCACCTTTGTTTACTTCACTCCAATATACCACCTGCAAGGCTTGGAGCGGCTCAACGGGAACAAATGTTTAGTTGTGTTTATTACACGTCCTTCAGGCTCCTTGTCCACTGATCAATATAATTGCACAGTTTCATTTGGTCTCAGTGTTGATTCTTTCCTCTTTAAAGACCTAATCAATTTAAGGCTTGATTTGCTAATGTTATGAAGGGATTTGTGCTCTTTTCTGAATACGTAAGAGCGAGCTATAAGGTCATATGGGAAATTTTCCATGCATCTGGTATAATGTGTCATTAAGCTGACTACAGGCTGCGGTGAGAATAGAGCAACATGTTGACTGCAGTCCTCTCTGCTTGACTGTTATTTAGTTTCTTCTATACTGAGGCTGTAATTTCATTTTCTACCATCTAATTGCTTTGGTAAATCAAGTTAAATGTATTAGATGTTTACCCAGCATGCTAGCACTCATGTAGAGATCATTCTAGATGTAAGTGAGGCAGAGATGGTATATTTCTTAGTTGAGTTCCTGCCTAAGCATTGTAGCTAATAAGAAAAAAAACAGTTATTAATTGTAAGCGCTTCTTCCATGACATGCGTCGGATGGCAACATATGCAACATTGGCATCTTGACTAACTGCCAATGTTTCATTGTTTATTATCAGTCAGCTTTTTTCTCTCTCTCTTTTTTTACATTTTTTTTTAATACGCACTCACACACAGTGTACCCCCTACCTCTAATTCCCGGCTCAGTTAGCAGCTTTAATCTGTCATTCAGACCAGTAGTCATGTCTACCACTGAGCAGACACAAAGACACCAAACCTTGAGTTGACCCAAAGTCATGTTAAGCCCAGTGTGGCTCAGCTGAAACACAAACAAACACACCCACCCACCCCCAACCCCCCTGCTATCTTCATTAACCACTAAGAGCAGCCACTGGAATCAGCCCCAGATTGAACACGGGAGTGGAATCGCATCAATGACAACAGGAAGGACAGCAGGGATTTAAACCATAGTAGCGTTTGATTCTCTTTGTAGAGAATCGAGGTTTTACATATCAAGGACTCAGGTAGTCACAGAGAACTCACTATTATTATCAATTTAGTTGAATGCATGTCATGGGTGGCAGCTGGATCTGGTGATCTTACATTTAACATGTTAAGACACTTTGCCTGTAATATGGATGTTATATAACCATAATGCATATACGTCAGTGAGAATCAATAGTTATGTAGATGAGGGAGTGAGATATTATTTGAGTGTGAATCAAAACAAAGCCCTCATGAAGCAGAGGGAACAAACAGATGGGATATCAAAGTTAAGACCGGACTAATAGAGCATCATTAAAATAGTCCATTCACCGGCTCCGTGTTGAAATGAAGTTGGCTCAGTCAGCCGTGATTGTTTTTGATGGCTGACCCCTGACATTCATCCTTCACCCTGTCACAGCATTGACCTATTGATTGCAGTTGTATAGCTCAAGGTTTGCCCAGAGCAACCGCTGAACATAAAGGATGCATCAAATGCAATGCCTGCCGGATCATCGAACAGCATCTGAAAACTTCGACACCTACACGTTTCCCATTCGCAGCCTCTCTGAAACCAACAATCTAACAAGCGTGGTCAGCTCGCTCAATGATAGATGAGGGGGAAATGTAGGCAGGATGTGAACTTGTCTTTCAAGCTCTCTATTTTCATTCTGCGCGCAGCTTCTACCATCACTTTTCACCAAACATGAAATTCATTGAGGAGTTACTGGCCCTACCTGTGAACTACGTGCATCCGTATATGACTATCAGATAATTATATTTCACCGCAGCTTTGAACATTAGAGCTTTCATAGTCAAACACGAAGAAAAATGTATATTTGTCTATAAAGGTAAGTTTAAAATAGAATTCGCCTCGTTGGACATTTTTATTTGGCTGAAATGGTATTTCTGTCTTGCAAAAACTGTGCAAATGCCACACTCTGATCTCAAATCACCATCTGTGCAGAGTGTTTTCAAACGGGCAGCCAGCTGCAAAGACGGTTGCTGAGAACAGAACAGGAGAGTGTCAAGCTGGGACCACTGCAGCATGTCCTGACTCAGTGGAGGAAGGAAGACAAATTTAAGTCAACTTCAAAGCAGCTAATTAGATAAATTGCATATGTTGCAATTTATCGACTTGGGAAATCTCTGCATCTGCATGCAATTTGGCCTTAGTCATGGCCAGTGGAGTAAGCCTAGTGCGTTCAAAGTCAGCTTCCAAAAGTTAAATTAATAAAGTGAATCAAGCCATAAAGCTTGTAATTAACTCCACGCTTTACTTTATAACATTTTAAATAAAGAACTTGATGGCCTCTGTCTTACTGTCAGAGTGAATGTTGAAACCACTTGAAACCATTACAACGGGTCAAGAGCGTGTGGCTCTTTGTTCATTTTGGAAAGCTTCGCATAAAGTAGGAAAAGCCTGGTGACCCACTCTTTATGTGTAGGCACAGAAAAATTGGCTAAGTAAGATGCACTGGCAGCTGAAAGATACATTGGGAGTGCAGACTTGGCATGAGGACTCTTTCCACTGCCCTACTCCAACACAGTTAGTTACTCTGTCCAGTAAGGCATACAATTTATAGACTATCTTCATAAAGAATTCACTTTGATATCTGCCACCCGGTGGTTTGAATGGTTTCCTCTACAAGTGAAGAAAGATAAAACATGACTGAGAAACACTGTAAGTGCAATTATGTCACTGGGGTGATCAGATAAGTCGCTCATCACACAGATGTTTGTCAAAGGAGACAAACATCTCCAGATTCTGTACTAAAAAAGTGCACTTATACATGTAATCATGTCTGATTAAAGAACATCAAAGACAAATCCAGATTTGTCGCCCATGATCCATGAACATGGCCTCCTTTACACCTAAATACACCTTTTGAGTTCACCCTCATGCCTGCATGCAAACACGTCATTGCTGCCTCGGTTTTAGCTCACCTCTTCCATCATGTCAGGCTTGCCTCAAAGTGACGAATGCTCAAACTTTGCGTAAGATATGCCATGTCATAAAAACCCATTAAAATCAAGGTATACAATTTGTATTAAACATGCTTCGTTGGCCCGGGTGTACGTCCATTCACCAGCAGCAATGAAGAATCGGGTTGTTTTGCTCTTAGCGGGCCACATGAGCATCCTATGATGAATGCAAACCACTCATAAAAAGTAATCACTTGCACAAATCATGACTACATTCATCCATCAAACATTTGGCCAACGCAGCGCCTTCACTTGCCACATACCTACAGCCATACAAGCTTTCTGCATACCTGACAATCAGCAATTCACTGTTCAAACACTAATACAACTAATCTGTGTTTGTGTCTCTGTGTTTCTTATGAATATTAAAACATGCATAATCACATATTGTACATGTCTTTACATGCCTTCACATTCATACTATACGCTGTATTCTGTGTTGACTGTGAGCTGTCGGTGTTTGTATTCATGCTGCTCTTGTGTTCTGTGTTGTGGAATGGCTGACATTGTTATCTATGAGCCTGCTTCTGTGCATAGAGTTTGCTTAAGATTTTTTTTGTTGTTTTTTTTAAATCGGGCTTATACACTCACAAATACACAAAGACACACTTCCACAGGCCTGACTCGTGTGAGTAACCAATGATATTAATTTCATCCTGAGCACACTTAAAAAGGATATTATGTACGGAAAATAAAGGGGAGCTTGTATGACTGTGTATTAACAGTCTCCCTGCAAGTCCTTCCTGCAGTTTTTGGGGGGGTTTTTTTATAGTCATTCACTCTTCTCAAATGAGTTATGACTGCAGTTCATGTTCTTGAATTTATTTTCATTCTTAAGGCACAGGCATGATTTCAACAAGGGCTTTTTTGTAAATCAGTTGTCTTCCTCTCTGTATTACTACATTTTCTCTCTGCTCAGAAGCATCTGAGTTCATTATGTGCTAATGGTCACAAGGGTGGTTAAAATTGATCAAGGTACCCTTAACGTTACTTTAGAAGTTGCTCTTGATGCTTTTTTTTGACAAGCTCTTTCTAGATGAGTGTCTGAAGCCCATTTCATTCATAACAGGGCGGCTGTACTGCTTTACCCCTTTTTGCCTGTATACACACACACATATATATATATGTTCAACCAGAGGTTTGTATGAAAGAGTTCTGTCATTGGACTCAATCTTCAAAACTTCAAATCTGAGAGGAACAGCAGAAATCACAGTCACTGTCAGAACTCTTCCATAATGGTAACATCTGTGGTTTTGACTGTGTAGATTTAGCATGAGAGGAGCTGGCACTTCCTTGTGTATCAGGTTCTTTGATGCACACAAAACAGGTTACTTCTTATCTCTCTCTTTTTTATTTTTTCTTGGTGGTTTGGATGGGAATTGCCACTCTTCTTGTTCTACCTCTACACAATGATCTGTGTCACTGTGGCTCAAAGCTCTCATATTGCCTTTTTGCTTTGTTTTTGTAGATAAGTACTCTGTGTTGAGGGGTGTAGCGGGCGAGGGGGAGAAAGAGAGAGAGGGAGAGAGCAATACAAAATGGCATTTAAACATCTCCCCTTTCCAGGTATATAACGACTGTGTGAATGTCTCTCTGAGGACAAAACACAGAGCGACCTGCTTAACTGTGTGTGCTGACTGACTGCCATGTCTTTCTTCTCACTCACCCCCCCACCCATCTGTCTTTCCAATTTCCTTCTCTCTCTCCTCCACTTTACCATCCTCCCATCTGCCTGATCTTGTCTGTCACTCATCCCCTTCTCCGTCTCTGCCCGTCTTCCGTTCGTCTGCCTGTGCGTCAATTTGGCTTCTTCCTTGGCGGGGTTCTTGTTTTAATCTTCTCACTCAACTTGCATGAACACAAACACACATACATGCGTATGATTCACTCCACCGCTCTCTTTCTGTCTCTCTTCTCTCAAACCCACACACGTACACGCTTGCACATCACACACTCACACCAGACACAGGCAGATGGCCCATCTGCCAGGCAAGCTGCCGATCCGTGTTCTCACAACCCCAGCGAGCACCCCCTTGCCCTGGGCGGTCAGACCCAGAACCAGACCCCCAACACTGCCAACACCACTGCCCCTACAGCCACCCATTACCAGCCCCCAGCATGCTGTGACATTCCCTGCGCCCTGATTGTGCAGCACTCTTTCGAACCCACAAACCCCTCCGAGCTCACCCCCAAAATGAGAATGACAACCTTCACCACCTCACCTCCAACCCCAAGGTTATATATACAATAGAAGATTTAAATATATATATACATATATAATTGGTTATTAATGCTTGTAGCCAGATGTGTTTTTGAAATGTCAATTAATATGAATGATTATTTATTAAGAGAAATAATGAAAATCAGGAAGCATGGTGCAAATGCTGGATGCAGAAGTACCTCTTTTTAAAGAAAAAAAAAGTTTTGTCATCTGGCATGGTGCCAGCTGAACATGTGTGCAATCATGCTTTTATACCACAAGAGGGTGCTGTCGCTCTATTTTGAGGCAAATTAAGCACCATCTTTCACCAGACAGTTAAAGATAAACGTGTATGTCAGGTCAGCAAAGTGTTTATTTTTAAGTCACAGAGATTTTTGCTACTTTTATATCCCAAATGAAGCCACAAAATATTCTCTATCTAAACCAAGCATTGTTCTTAGAATATGGTAATGTTATAGTAGACTTTGTGATGCTGGGAAATGTTACACTCTTCACAGTATTACGTAATCTTGTAGTCAGATCCGGCTCTGGGATCTTCCTAAAAAAAGAGAAAAGAAACCTTCCATTTTTCCTTGCTTCAGTCCCTTTTGTTCACCTAGTTACCCATTAGTCTCCTTTCACAGACAGCAGGCTGACCATTTGTGATTCACTCTTCTCTTTCAACTCCCCTTCATTTCTCTCTGTACCAACACTGCCCCGTTGATGTCCCCTAACTCAAACTTTTAGTGTTTGTATGATAGTTTCACGACAGACGTTAGCGCCCCCTCGTCCTCTCCTTCCTCCCACTGTCCCTCCTTTAGATGGGGCATCACTCCTGGTCCCCTCGTCCCGTGAACTACATACAGTAGGGCCAGAGCCCCCTCCAGAATCCCCCAGACCCAAAGGACACGGTCAGTAAAACTCTCTATCCCCCCTACCCGTATTAATGTGACTCCTATCATCACAAAAACCCTGTATGATACCTAAATAATACTACCCTGGGATTTAAAACACCAAAAATGAGACATCCAAGTTATGTGATTCTCCGCACCTCACCTACCTCTGAGACAGAAAACCTTACCTCATCCCACCACCTAAAAACCTACAGAAGCACACTGGCACGTTTGTGGACAATGAACAACGTAAAAGTTGTGGAAACTTCTCCAGCACTGTCTTCTGCTCACCTGAGCCCTCTCACGTCTATGTGCTCACCTCATTCATTGCAAACTGAACTCCCCTGCACTACTATCCACCCTACCCTATGCAGTAAAAGCATGAAACACCTCTCACTGAGTGTTACCATTTTTTAGACTATGTGGATAAGTTATTATATAAGTAAATGTGAATATAGTCATATTTCTTTATAAGTTTCATTTAACTGATACTGTAAGTTAAGTTAAAGCTTAAGTTAATGTATTTGCTGTGTTTCAAGTGGAATTGTTAAGATTGTTAATTGTTAGACATTTTTTGATTTAAGTTAATGATGCAATCCTAAAAAAGAAGAACTTCAGCAATAAATTATGGCCCGGTACCGAATTCACGAGATGTTAATCTCAATGTGAATTTTCCTTAGCAAAGTGGCCATAATGAAACAGGTAAAATACATAAGACAAAGTCAGGTACTGTCCAACATTTGAACTGTCTTGCATAGAATAAGTTGTATTTGAAGATTAAGTAGATAATGTATGGTAATGCTTGCTTGATAATTGACCTAACACCCTGGAATCACAGAGCACACAGCATGACTGCAGTGTGTTTCCTGCTGGTATTCCAGATTATCTGCACTCCCTTACAGACCTTGTACAAGTGTGTGTATGTTTCTCTCTTCCAATATCCTGACCACAGCTCAGAGTGTGCTTCTCTATCTTTCCCTTCCATCCTTCCCCTCCTCTCTTCTTGCTCTCCCCGCTTCCTGCCAAATCCATGTTTCCCTGTGACCATCAAAACATTTTTGTGCTGAACTATTGCAAATACAACGACTTGAAATCGTGTGTCATGTTTGCTTGTTGTCCCGCCCTCATCATTTCACCATCTGCTTTGTCTAACACCTTTCTCTTGCTTTCACTATTATTTTTAATAACCATTTATACTGGTTGGATGGATGACATCCCTATTGCTGAATACAAATACACCCCATACTATGTCCTCTCTGCACATACTCTTGTTTCCTTTGTTGTTCTCTTCCTCTCTTCCTTACTCCTGTATTTGCACTACCCTCACTCCTTTCCTTTACTCCCTTTACCTCCTTCTCTTCCTTTATCCAACTTTCCTCAATTTATCCCTCCCATTTGCATTCCTCTTATCTTGTCCTTCTCCATATCTCCTTATCGCCATCTCCCATTCTTAAACATTGTCCCTGGATCTTTCTTCTATCCCCTCCCTTCTCGGCTTTCCTTTCAAACGTCTTCTTTCCATTTTCCCCCACTTCCCATTAACATTTTCCCCTCTTTCCATTTACCATCACCTCTTCTCCGTTCTACTCCTTCCCTGCCCCTCCCCACCTACAGGACGATAAGGAGATCGACCTGGAGCACCTACACCGCCGGGTTAACAGCTTGTGCACCGAGGACGAAAGCCCCCACAAGCAGTTCTCCACCTCTTCCGTCGATTTAACACCCCTTGACATGGATGCGCTACCTGCTGCCCGCCAGGCGCTTGAGCAGATCAGCGATTTCCGCAACACCCACATCACCACCACCACCTTCATCCCTGAGCAGATCCAGACCCTAAGCCGTAGCCTCTCTGCCAAAGCCGCCGCTGGATTTTCTGCTGGTTTCGGTAGCGGTGGCGGTGGCGGGGGTGGCCTCCAGGACCACCGGACTGGTGGGGTGGGCCCTTTCAGGCAGAGGGCCCCCAATGGTGGCTTCTTCCGCAGCCCCATTAAAACAATGTCCTCCATTCCCTACCAGCCCACAGGTCCAGGACCCAACTTTGGCTATGGCAATGATCCAGACAGGGGCACCTCCATATGAGGAGTTGCTAAAGGTTGTTTCGGGAAGAAAAGTTATATGCAGGAGGAGGCGAGGTGGTTCTAGTCAGTCATAGGTGGTAGAACAGATATGATGCGGCTAAGTTCGAAAGTCAGAAGGTGGAGATCTGTGTACATAGGAATCTTTCTGTTTTCAGTTTCAGCTGGGGTGTTTCCAGGGGTGTCTATTTTATACATGGGGAAGTCAAAGGAGGTGGAAGTCTGTTGGGGTGTTCCTCATTTGTGCAAACCATGGTGGTGAGGTGCAAGAGGGGAAAGGGTGCGGGAGGGGGCTTGACTCTTTGCTTTATTGTTGTTGTTCTTGTGATTGGGGGATTATTTTGGAGATGTGTGTGAAAGGGAATCTTCTTTTTTTTAATTGTTTCAGTTTTATGACATGGGATCTGCCTCATGTTACGGGATCTGATGAAACAACCTGACTCCTATTACTATCTAAACTCCCATCTCGGAGGGTTTAGTTTATACTAGTTCCAGGAAATCCTCCTATATTCTTGTTAGCTCCAGGGCTGTCATTTGTGGATGACTGGTGATCTCTTTAGCCATGAAGCAACTTCAAGGGGGCTTCTACTACTAAGCAATTATGGGGCTGATATTTTGTGAACGTATATAAAACACATATACTTTTGTCTGTGCCCCTCGGAATACATAAAGTACACAGCCCGTGTAGTGTTTTGAAAAGGCCCCAACTCAGTGAATATTGGAAGATTCCACTTCGCCAGTTTTACTCTGCCTTTTCACGCTGTTTTCTCTTCTCTGGTGGCGTTTCACCAATACCTGGGGCTCTAAATGTGTAATCATCTCCAAGATGGTGTCCACACTGTGGCCTGACTAAAGCTAAGGCTGAACACATAGCGACACCTTCCTGGTACATCGATCTGGAAACTGTTGAAATGCCATGACAGTGCAACAGTATGACACTGTAGAAATTGCCAGTTTGGTGCATCAATCTTAAACTACTTCTGCCATTTTTTTTTTTTTTTGGGTGCATCAGCTTGAAACTGTTTTCACCATTCTGATGCACATTAAACTCTTTGTCAATCCCACTGCACTGTACCAGTGCCCACAGACCTGTAAGTGATTGTATGTAGATCTGACCTTTTCTTTTCTCACCTGTACTGTGCTATCTGCTTTTCAAGTCAAGGTGAGATCCTCTAATCTGACTCTAAGAGGTATAGTAAAAAGCAGCTTAAAAAAAACTTTAAAAAAAACATAAAAGACAAGCTGAAAGACTTCAAAAAGCTTATGCTTATTATATGTCTTTTATTGAATTTTGTTTTTGGAAAAAAAAATAGATTTTAATGCGTGGAATGTGTTTTGGTCAGGAAGTACAAGAAAAAAATTAACATTGTTCTAAGCTGTCTATGTTTTTTTTATTTTTCAGCAAACTTTGAAAAACTGCTAAATGAGTGCTGTAGTCTCTGGTTTTGCATCATTAAGTCATTCAGACGTTTGATTTTTGTTTTTTCTTTGTTTTGCTTACTTTTAGTGCTACCATGGCTCGGGTGTTTAAAAAAGATAAAATGTCACTCTGTAATGTCATCAAGTTCATGAATCACTTCTTATCAGGTTCAAGTGGTGAAATGGAGTTTTATTTTGTGTTGAGGAGAAGCCATTGCAACAGCATCTTCAGTGCAGGCCTTACGTGACAACTAGTTCGCTGTAACCTCCCAGCTTCCAGTTAAACCCAATATATCAGTGTACTGGGACTGTTTAAGAAGAACAGATCAGTGGTTGTGCTGCAGGTGATGGGAAAGTTGTGAAGATCCAAAGGCCATCACAACTCAATGGCTGCCTTTTGCGAGACGAGTCCAAAATGCGGTTCTGTTTCATACTTTTCATGTTAAGGGTACTGTTTATATAACTTTTTGTTTGTGTCTGTTTGTTTGTTTGTTTGTTTTTTTAAGTGCCAATTAATTAAAATGAGACCATTAAGGTGCATTTTGGGGTGGGGAATGGTACACTGAGAGCATTAAAGGAATATTTTATGGGTCGCGGGATGGGGGTGGGCGGGGTTGGTAAAACGGAACCAAACCTTTTTCACTAACGCTGTATTAATAATTGATAACGATAGTTGTTTAGAACAAGTTTTCAGTTTGTTATCTTAAAGAACTAAAACTGCAAAATGTTGTGTGTAGAGAATTCAGTCAAGCCACAGTGTTTTGAAGCAAGCGTTCTTAGGCATTCTTTTCTTATATTAGGCTACAGTATGGCTATCGAATGACAAATAGGACACAGACATTTAAAAAATTTTATTTAGTATAAACGAAAGAGACATTATGAAAATGTATATTTTACATGTCAATGCTATTTTTGTTTAACAAAAAGAAAAGAGTATATCACGTTGGGCTTTGGTGTTGAGTTTGAGCAGTCACATTGCTGCATTTGGCTTTTCCCTTGTCTTGCCCATGGTAAACATGAACACACATGAACCGTTTGCTTTTCTCATGTCATCCTGAGTTCATTTTATTATTTGCTAGCTAAATAACAAAAAGTGGCAAGTTCACTAAAAAGAAAGCATGCACAAACTTGCTGTTTTGCTATCTGTTAACATTTTTAATTTCATACATAGAACTACAGGATTTACTTGATAATTTTCAAAAATTTATGATGTACAGTATTTAATATAGGCCTATTTTGTTGTATGTGTTGCATATTATTCAAAAACCGAACAAACTGGGGCCTCTGTTACAAGTGGCAAAGCTTTCTGTGTATAATTTGTCTAATAAACAGGTTTTCTACAGTGGGATGGTATTTGTTGTCTTTGCTAATGTAGACAACCATCAAAGGAAATTACACACTTCAAAATTCAACATGAAAAAATACAACATTTTGTGAATAATAAGATAAAGAAGAGGATATTTATCATTCCTTACATTAAACAGCTGTGCTCAAACTTATTTTGGCATGTTCCCCTTGTCCCATGAATTTCATCAATTCTTTACAATATAAAAACAACCAGATGAACTCTTTGTGATGTAAACATGAGCACAGTAACATCACCAAATTATTGTTTATTTCTGAGGAAAAAAGTATTTCTACATAGTGTCACTTTTTCTTTTTCTTTTTTTTTAACCTGCTTGGCTGTGTCCCACCTGCAGTGGCTCTAAACCCCACCACAGACTGAGAAACACTGCACTAAACATATCACTTCCTGGTTCCCAACACACGGGAAAACTCTTCACATATTTTTTTAAAAAGGAAGCATCTAAAGATTTAATGTCACAGCTTTCACCGTTTTCATGTATTTTACGGCAGCGTTGGTCCAGATACTGGATACCAGAATCATGACACAAATGTTTTGTGAGTTTATTTCATGTGTGGAATATGTGTGAAGTTCAAGCCTGAGCTAAGCTTTTGTGTCTTTCCCATATAGGCTATCACTTCAAAGGCCCGTATACTGCTGTTAACAGCTGGATAGAGATCCTGCTGAGGATGACTGCTGTCAAGTTCACTGGAGCATTACACTGCAATAGCCTTTGTGAACCAGATAGTGGCACTACATAGCTCCCACAAGTGTCTCTCTGAACTTACTGTTAGCACTCAGTGATGAGTTGAATGGTTGTCAGGCATTCCCAGAGCTAATTAGAATTAATGGAAGACAGTGATGGACACAGCTGAGCCACAGCAAATTTGAACTAAAGGTCTGAGATCACTGTAAGCGACTTAATGTAGACTTAACCACTCACATTTCACCCTTTTGAAGAGGAAGCTTATAGACTATAGACTCTAAAACAACTATGGATTCTTTTTTATGGCATAAAATATAACTTGTAATAGATCTCTATATATTTAATGAGAAGCCTCGAGAAAATAATATAGACATGCCCAAAGGTTTGTTATATGATTTTACTAAAGATTAAGTCTATACTGGTTTAGCAGATATTCAGCTATAATGAAGGGAGTCTAGTTGAAATGCTGTTAATTTCGAGTTTTATTGACACTGCTCATACGCTGTAGGTAAAATGGATGAGTTCCAGTGAGTTCCAATTAAAACATCAAGTATTTCCTATTTAAGTAAAATTAAAAATTCCATGATCTTTATTTTTCGGGAACAAGAAGCTTCCCCTCCGTTGTTTCCTATTTTAAAGTTACAAATTTAAAAGATTACTTCATCCGAAGCAATTCCAGATCTATGCCAGTTTAGCTGATTTAAGAAAGTCCGCAGATACGTTTTGAAATCCCTGTCCAGCTCCCCTCACCCCAGTCTCGTGCCCGTCGCGCCCCTGTCTCCAGGGAGATGGGAATGAGAAGGGGCAGCACGCAGACTCCTCTCGCGCACTGGAATGGGAGCCCGCCACTCTCCCTCGAGGAGCCCCCCAGGCGTGACCAATGGAACATAGAGTCTCCATTGTGGCTGCGACACTTTAATAATCGCCAGCTACAATATCCAACCTGTCGGTAGCTTCAGGAGCCCGGCACAGCCCGTTAGATGGGGGGGCTCGTAGGTGGGAAGAGGGGGCAAACGCTCGGCGCCAGACCTCTAGCCCGCAAGACGTCCCCATGATGAATACATGAATAAAAAATGGAAAAGACTGATGTCGGATTATCTCTGAAATTATGGGGTTCCTTCCCACAATTCCTTGCTATATATTGTGTGGTGGATATCTCGCGGATTAGGAATGAAAACGCAAAAAAAACCAAAAATTCTTTATTTTTTTTCATTATGTGATAAGTTTATTTCATTTGAATTTGGTTTGATTTTTTTAATATTACCACGATACTTTGGCAACTACAATCGGGTTTGCATCTCTTGATCTTTGTGTCCCATACACCGATCTTCTGCATATCCTTCTAATCCTTCTAATTCACTGCGCTGAGCCCATTTCCCATCAGCAATCATCCTCTTGCTCTTTTGCCAGGTGCCTAAAGTTTACATCTCAGTGAGCACGGCTCCTTTGATCATCAGACTGAACGTGGTTCAATTTGCTTCCCGTTGATTTTTCTAACTGTAGCTTTAAAAGCCGTATTTCCTTTTTCTTAAGGTCGCCTATCTTATAGAAGGCATGGTGAAGTTTGGCAATAGCGTCGGTGTGTGTGTGCGCGAGAAGAGCCCTTCAACCGCGCGCCACTTCTGTCAGTACGGAAACAGTGTTGAGACCCCTACTCATGTTTCCGTTCCATGTGAAGCCCTTTTTTACCGACAGGGCGGTACCGAGAGCTGGATCAAAAGGTTTTAGAGCCGCTACAAAAGAAAAATGGAAACTGGAGATGATCTTAGAATGAATGAATTGACAATGAGCGCGCGAGCCCCAGGAACCGCTACATTCTTTTTTTTTTTGGCTTTGGGTCACGCTTCATCTACCCACAGGCTTTTCTTCCTCAACTTTGTTCATTTCTGCTACTGGTGAAATCCAGCAGTTTGGTTTTGGCTGAGGCGTTAAATGAATTAACCGAGTCACCGCTTCCACGGCCGTGGGTAGCAAATTAACCACTTGAACCTTGCCATTCGCCTCTTTAACCCTCTCCCTACTCTCCATCATTCCTGAGATGTAACACGGGCTCAGAAGCAGGTAGGTGTTCTTGTCCCGTCCACGCTCCTCACCTAAAAACCGTCATCACTTGCACGTGCGTCCTGTGGGAGGTTCCCCTTACCTCCCTTGTGTTAAACACCCCCTTAAATTGTAACGTTATCATAAACAGTCCAGCGTCGGGGGGTCATAATCGCCTCTCTCGGGCTTTACCGAGACTTCTCATTGGACGTCAACACGCGACCGACGCGAGGAGGGGGGCTTCCAGGCGCGTGCCGCTTTTTAAACCGACGCCGCGCCTTGAGACACCAGAGAAGGAGTCTCGCACGCGACACTCACATTCACTCGGTGAGACAACATAGCTGTGCGTGCCTCCGATAACTTTTTTTCTCCACAGTGTTTTTCTTGGGAGGGAATCATGGATGGCCTAACTGTGGAGGGCTGGAGCAAAGGCGCACGTGAGGTGCCGGCCATGCACTCGCGGCAGCAGAGTTGTGGGAGCACCAGAGAGGTGGAGAGGGGAGGGAAGCAACAGTTCGAGGAGTCCCGCTACGAACCTGGGCTGACGCTCGTGGACAGCGATAGCGACCCACGCGCCTGGCTGGCTCCCGCTTCTGGCACCTGTGCGGCACACGCCACTTCACCCGACTACCTGCGGCACTCGCCATGTCCGAGTACCGGCTCCTACCACGGTGAGGAACAGCACCAGTGCGTGCAACCTTTGCTCAGCTTTCCCGCTAATTATCTAAAAACCGGCACATGCAACAGGCAGCAAGGGCTATTGGTGGTAACTTATCAAGCTCTGGAAGTTGAATATAAACAGAAGGAGCGCTGCTTTTATTTAAAGTATAATGTTTTTTGCGCAGTTGGAAAGCTGTAATGAGTTTATTATCTAAAATAATACTTATACACTTTTTTTTTCACAACCCAGAGTGTAGCTTAATTTCTTTTCATTTTTCAGAGAGTGGCTCCCCGGGGTCCTCAGGCCATCCCAGCCCACCGAGCTACAGAAAACCCGCCAAGAGCCTCACGTCTTCTTCTCTCAAAGTCAGGGAGTTGTGTCGCCTTAAAGGCACTCTCACCGGGCCCGAAGAGGAGGCCTCCGTGAGACAGAGAGCCCCCTCCCACAAGCCTGTCAACGGGATCCAAAGGCAAAGGAGAGTGGCTGCCAACGCGCGCGAGAGAAGGCGAATGCACGGGCTCAACCATGCGTTTGATGAGCTGCGCAGCGTCATCCCAGCGTTTGACAACGACAAGAAGCTCTCGAAGTATGAAACTCTGCAGATGGCGCAGATTTACATCAACGCCCTCGCCGAGCTTCTCCAAGGTCCGGTGTCCTCCTCCTCCTCCTCCTCTTCCTCCAGCAGCAGCAGTAATAACGACATCTCCAACAACACCAGCTCGCCAAAGTGTGACATTATGCTCTCATCCACCGCTGGTTATGACGGGATGAAGGACAGGGCCTCTCAGTCTCCCTCAACCTGCAGAGCAGCGGACCCTGCGCCCGTTTCAGGTAGCAGCTTACCTGTGCACATCAGCGGGGTGCCCTTCTGTTCCTCCTTCGACGAAAGTTCGTTTTCCACTAGAGTTGAAGAAACAATGTGTTCCCCGTCTCCTTCGTCATCTGCTCGGGCGGGCAGTTCGCAGTTCGCAAATGGGAGGAAAGCGTCTCCCCGGAGCGACGGAGAGTTTTCCCCGCACTCCCACTTCAGTGACTCGGATGAAATAGCGATGGAGCTTCATTCGAGTGAAGAAGACGATCTTTCAGAACTGAAGCTGCCCTCACACCATCACCGCACAATTTCCTTCTAAATTCCCACATAAAGACACACAGTATAGCGAAGTTTCTCTATAGCCTACAGTGAAGTAATGTCCATAAAACGTGTCAATCATAGCGATGTCCTGCGTTGACGAAATGCGTTTTAAAGAGAAATTCTTGCTTTTTGCAAATAAAAGAAAAATAAGTTTAATGTTTAATTTAACTTGTTGCATCCATTTAAAGATCTTTTTTTTTTTTTAAATGTGAGTAAGGCCTAATTCGATTCTGCCAATAAATATCTATCCTATAATTTTTCAGTCTCCATGGAGACGTGGTTGGAAGACCCCTCTGCCATGTCGCACGCAGCACTGCCACGGGTATTTCCCACGTCACTCCAACCAAAATGCTGTCTTCCACAAAAAATCACAAGTTTATGGATAATTGCTTATATTTGATAATGTAAAGAGATTTTTGTAGCTATGAAATGAGTTTCGTTGTGATTTATGTTTTGTTTTTTTGTAAAAATTAATTTTGTTTTGCAACTTTAAAAGTTCATGATGTGCACTTTAAACTATAAGAGCCAGAGGCTTTGTTTGTTGTTTGTTTGTTTTCACACCATAAATATAAAAATAGAGGTTTGCTTTGTTTGCTAGTGTAGTGCTGCCAACTCCATACAAATAGCCTATTTAATGTAGCCATCATTGCTGCCTTCTTTTGTATTTTCTTTTTTTTATCTTCACATCAGCTTGTGTGTCTTTTTTCTTTGGTTGAAAACTGTTGTTGTTCTTGTATGTAATGTATTTATTGCTCATAGCCCATGTTTCATGTGATTTGCTTTTTTTAGTTAAATTTGCCCCAGGAAAAAAAGCAATCATTCGCCATTCTTAGTTATGTTAATTTGATTTTGGAAATAATAAAAAAAAGCAAACGAAAATGTCATGTCTCTGTTTCTGTGACCCTTGAGACTCTATAACCGCAATAACCTTTGATGATGATGATAATAATAATAATAATAATACTACTAATAATAATAATTTCTTTTTTTCTATGGATAAATTCCAAGTAAAATAGCACAAAAACGTTTCATTGCCTAATTTTTGCATATAATGCATAAACCCTAACGAATTTTGAGTCGATAAAATAACGTTAACGTCAGTGTTGGTTCCATAGGTTTTATGAGTTAGGCAAATACAAACGGCCAAGAAGTTTGATTTTATCCCAAAAGTTATAGGAGAAAACAGAAACAGAAATTTAAACACGCATTTATGTTTAATTAAAGACACTTTTAATATTTGAGCTTCTGTTATGTAATGTGATGTAAACACGCGCTCGTAGGCTGTATGTTGCAGGTGCACGCGCCCCCCCGGCCTGTTGCACCGTGTGCTCCAAACTACAAGTTGCAGTGTTCGACTTCTTCAACACAGAAAAGTTCGCATTAATTAATTTCAGTCTGTTGCTTCCTTGAAACAAACTTTTTTTTTCTTTTTCCTGAACTCTTGCCATGCTGTCCATTTGGTGAATACCGGATTTGTTAATGGGTAATGTGCATTAATTTCAGGCTATTGTTGGCAGGCTCGTGGGCCGAGGTGTTGGATGGCCTCAGTGAAGCACGCTCTGTCAGCTGGTGAGCGCTCACGGGTCCCCACCGTGTCCCCGAGGACCTGACTCGAGAGGGAACACACTTTTCTCCATTAAAGAAAGGCCTGCACACACACGAGCGCGCGCGCACACACGCACACACTGACACACGTGTACACCTCTTCGCCTCCGCTTCTTTCTTTCTTTCTCTTTATTTCCCTCCGTCAACTTAGACAAACACGCACGTGGAACGCACGCACCGAGCTCGCGCGGGCTCTGGCAACCTGGGCTGCTGCGTGACTCACGCTCAAATTAGTCGTCCCCTCCACCCCCGCCCCCTCTTTCTTCAGGCTATTTACTACAATGCTTTAAAACCCTGGCGGATAAAGGTGCCTGCTACAGGAGAGAGGAGCAAAATAGGCACTTTCGAAATTATTCATGATGGTGAGCAACCTGTTTGCTACCTGTCACTGCTCTGTCTCCCACCCACTGTTATGAGCCAATCACAATCTGCGCCCCTGCGCTCGCCCCTCGAAGGCAGGGAATAAAGGGGAATATAATAAGGAATCCGTGCTAAATTATTAAAAGAATTTATGCAGCTAGAGCTGTATCCGAGTATGATCGGACAGCAATTTGAGCCGAGTTCGTTTTGCGGTGAAGCGAGCTCAAGTTTCGTAAACAATTTTATTTTTTCAGATGGATACAGAAGAGCCAGAACAGTAACACTGATCATCTGTGTAACCACCAACCCCACGCAGAGATGTTTAAGACGTAACCGACTAGAATGAGGCCACAGCAAGTATTCAAATTCTGGTCTGGATCGGGTTCGAAGAATCACTGACACTTCTCGTTATTCAACTCGATGTTAACAGCTGTCTGAATCAGATAAAAACAAATAAATAAGTAAACAAATGAAACGAGATTAGCTGTAAAACGATATCCACGCATTGTGAACAACAAAGAATGTGGCGCCCGACGCTTCATGGTTAAGCGAAGATGTTTGTTTTTATTTCTAAAGCATTCATGTTTGATGGGCTATGCAAATACTCAGGCTTAACTGGGAAACCCACAACCGCTGAGCTTTCCGAGGAGTTTCTATAATATAACAGGATATTGGATTTAAATTGATGGTTTACCGCAGAAACCACAGGATTCGACTTCTAATAATGCAATGCCTTTATTTTATCTTATTTTTGCAGGGTAGAGTAATTTGCTGACTTCTTTCTTAATATAAAACGACACTATTCGGCTACATTAGGGTTAAAATTTCTATAAGCAAACACAAACATATACAAAGTTGCAAGGTAAAAAAAAACACATTAAAAAAAAGCATATCTGTAACAGGTGGGATGCTGGTAGGCAGGTGGAGGTCTCGCTGTTTCAGGCACATTAATTATTAATGCATGGACGTTATGAAAAAAAAAAACAGAGTGGTGGAGTTCGGAAGAATTGGGGCCCCTGACGCGTGTGGATACTGCTGCGAGTAAAAGGAGAAGCAAAAAGTAGAAAGAGAACAACAAACACATAGAGCTTAATTTGCTTGTGGCTAAAGCTTGAACTCAGATGTAGGTTTTGCACATCTTCTTTACTGCTTTAACATATTTTTTACGTGTGCAGAGGCCAAAAGAAAAAGAAACCTAAATGCATCATGCACAGTGCATAACACACTGAAAAAAAGGTGCAAGTTTTGTGCAAACTGGTTAAATCAGCAAGGAGCACTGAAATAATTCTTTTTTTAATTCTATTTTTTCTGCATTAAGAAGTTTAAAAGTTCCAGCGAAGTCCTGGGATGATAAACAGTCAATGCATCTGAGGCTTGTGTACCTTCGTGCTCATTTCTATAAATATATTCAGAAAATGTGCATTCCCCAACTTTCTTTTTAATGAAAAGAAAGGCACTTGCATTTTGTATGAGATATGGGGAGCCGAGTTGTGTGCTGTCCAAAAAGCCACTGGTCTCTCTGGGGACCCAGAACAAAAGGCAGAACTGGGCCATAGTTTCCATCTGCTGTCTCAGAGACAGAGAGAAAGAGAGGTAGAGAGAGGGCAGTGAGTGAGGACACCATGGGCAGATATAGAGACGGAACAATGAGTGAGTGAGTGTGTGTGTGTGTGTGTGTGTGTGTGTGTGTGTGTGTGGGGGGGGGGGGGGACGAAAGAGAAGAAGAGCAGCAACAGGGAACAGGATGAGAGTAAGGGCAATCAAAAGTTGGAATAACTTAATTTCTATTCAGTTTAACCAACTGTAAAGGGCTTACATACACACGCAACAATAACTAAACACCTATTTGATCTTTATTTGATCCTCATATTAGCCTAAAGAACCCACCTTTCATTACTTGCCTATTATAACGCATTGCAATGTAACCTATAGTGACCAGCAAACACACAATGCAGCTGTGATGCAAGGAGCACCTGTTGCATTGCATGCTCCAACTCAGTGATGCTATTAATTGTTAATGAGTTTCATTGGAAATGTTGACACAGAATAACAAAGTTATCCTTTGTGTAATTTTACAGTGAAACTACTGGTAAAAACAGAACTTGTCACATACTGTAAATAAAACAAAGTGTACACTGGATTCAGATGAGCACAGGTCTCAGTGTTTCTGACTGAGGAACAGCCAAAGAGTGGGAGGACAGCATTTATGTAATGCTTTGGGAAATATTACATTTTTTAATGGATTTACTTTGCATTTTCAGTGAGCTTATGTTAGTCAGTCTGTGTAAAATCACCTATTTTTATATTGTAGAAGTAGAATAGAATTTAAAAAAATGCAATTTAGTTAAATGAAAACTCATAGCAGGAAAGGAAAACTTGAACAATGGGCACGTAATTTAATGGCAAGTATGAATTTCCCTTTGAGATCGATAAAGTTATTTTTTAGTTAATCTTGTTCTAAGTATTGTTTGATAAGATCAGAGCTGGCGCAAATGAGACGTGAGTATGAACATGTGATCTGCTCACACAGGCAATCCTTCATTTTACACACACGCCTGCACTTGTGTCTCTCTAAATATTTGTATCCACACTCCCAGACTCGCTGGCATTAAAAATGTAACAAATTTCAGAAAATTCTGCAAAATTAAAAATCCTCACAGTAACAAAATGGCATATATGTGTAGGATATATATGGATTTCCTCCTAGAAAATAAAGCTATGAGTAAGCATAAAGAGATTTCTCAGTAGGGTTCAAGCAACAAAGTCAGGAGTTTGAGTTTAGATAATGTCCTATTTCTCTAAAAAAAAAAAATTAATTTTTTTTTTTAAAAAAAAGCCACAAAGCAGAAAATGCAAAAAAATTGTGATTGTTACAGAAAAGAAAACACTACTAAGCACACTTCTCCTTTTATTTTGAAAGGGTCTAAGACCCCAGGGCTGTCCATCCTTATAAAAAAAAAAAGGTGTTAAGCTATTTTGACAAAATACATCCTGTGGTTTTAGTGATTACATGCCGCCCATGCCTTAGAGCATTTCAGCCTGCACACGAACACACCAAAGCAGTCGCACTACGACAAGGAAGAAGATCATTTATCTCTGCGGTTCGCTCCATGAAAGACGTCCATGGGTGAAGCAGGGTCTCCCAGGGCTTTGTTCTGGGCAGGGTTCACCTCTTTGTGTCCACCACCTTCAAAGCAAATGTACATGAACACGAACATGAGGCTTCTTGGGTAACCAGCCCATTGAAGAACAGCACAATGGTGCTACCAATTATCCACAGTGCTCAATGCTCCTGTGGAATCAGTTACATGGCTTTGTGTGTGTTTTTGTGTGTGTATTTATGCCTGAGAGAAGGGGTGTGTATGTTATATTTGCATGTTTGACGATGTAAAGCTTTGATCTGTAAGTATGTATCTGGGTGCATCTGTGCACGCAGCATTACTCAGTGTGTGTCTTTATATGTAAGACAGTGTGTTTTTCCTGCATGGTCCTATGTGCTAAATCTTGTAAACTTTTTTTTTTCTTTGCTTTTTTGGGGCTGGGGGTGGGGGTTACTTTTTAAAATGAGATATATATATTTAACATATTTTTTTTATTTATTTATATGACTTTTTTGGAATGACTTCCCTGAATTTTATTGACATAAAACTGCTGGTTATAGACCTCAGCAGTGCCTTGATTATTTCTATTTATAGTACCCGAATTGCAGTTCTTCTCCCCAATATGAAAACACCTTAACTGCAAATATTTTTACTCCTTTTCCCACAGCGTGATTTCCACCAGGGTTGGATTACAAAGGGTGTTCAGCCCGTCCTCTGTGGAGTCAGTCTGAATTTAGAGACCTCCACCAAGACTCTGCAAACATGAAAGGGAACCTCTCTAAGCTTCTGAAGTGATTTGGCTGCAGGTGCATTACTATCTTTTTCACACATTTAAACATGAGAGGTCTGCGAGGGCGTGAATGTAGAGAGCTAGCTTCAGCTCATTGGTGTGTAAGTGTGTGTGTGTCTGTGTGTATACAGCTTGATACACACCTAAGCTTCTTTAGTGTGACACCAACTCTTTAACTTGACACCAGTGATTTTTACCAGCTGTAACCTTTGCTGGCTATCTGCCAGATTCATGTGTACAATACAAACATGTGTGCATGCCATAACACAAGGTCATACATCACCTAGCATCATTTCACATGGCTCTATTTACTTTAAAAATGTGACCAAAGCTTGTTTTAGTATAATCTTCATCCCTGCATTAAAAGGCTTAATTAATTAAATATTGCTTAAAAAAGAAGCAGTGACTGCATCAGTCTGACCCTGATGATCTGACAGGCTACAACCATTGACTGTAGAAAACAGTCAATGGTCTTTTCTACAGTCATTGGCAAGAACCAACATCTGTGCAATGTCACATATAAGCCATATTGGGTTTTGGTTTCGAGAGCCCTGAACTGCAAAGGCTTAAAGTTATGTCCTGTTTAACAAGAAGAAAAAAGAAGAAGAAAGGTTTTTGCAAAAAAAAAGACCTAAATTAGAATAAGAGGAAGTAAAGAAGAGTGTGAGGGGAAGAATAAATATGGACATTCATCTAAAACGCATGTGGCTGTGCCTGACAATGAAAATTATTTTATTCATTCAGATCAAAATTCAAGGGTAGAAGATTTTGATAATTGGATAAAAAAAGTTTAGTCATGTATTCCTGTTACTCCACACGTCTTTTTGATATAAAAAGATCTGCTCCCTCCTCCACACGACTTTTAAGTAAAACTATAAAAATATAAGGTAATGCAAGCAGAACACTTTGTGACCAGAATGATGCAGGGTCAGCCGGGTTGCACTGTCAGTGTAGCTCAACCACATAGTAGACTGAATGTACCTGCAGCTCTACGTTTACAAACATGCACTTTGGCAATACAAATATTGGTGATCTCTTGAAGCTTGTTGTTATTTTACTTCTCGGTTTTGCAGGAAATGCACAAACACAGGTTGGGAAGGGATTAGTGTTTCACCATTAAGTTGACAGAGGTCAGACAGAGTCAGATGTTAGCTTATGTAAAAGTAAAAGCTGAGATAACAGATAATTACCATGGTCAGCAACAATACTCATGTAGACTGTGATATTTAAACAATTCTCTGTTGGTACTATGAGCCCTCTTCCTCTTGTACCTACTCGGGGTCAGTTCGACTCAACTCGACTTGGTTTTTAGGGTTTTCTAATAAGTGGTAGTACAGTACCTGGTACCAGGTACTTTTTCAGTACCTACTCAGCTGAGGGTTCCAAGGTGATGCGAAAATGTGACATTAAGAGACTGCATGCAGCTGATTGCCTAGTCAGTGGTGTTGCTGAATCATTTTAAAGCGTCTCCTTCACAAAAATAAAAAGTGCCTTTTTTGAAGCCTGGTAACGAGGGCAGTGGTTGCACAAAAAAACAACACGGTGATGCTGCAGCAGTATATGTTAATGACTAACCTCATATGTTGCCAAAGTACTTGCTCATAGGGGGTGATATGTTTGTTGGGTTTTTCTCTGTATGTATTACTGTTGGGTCTACCTTACAATATAAAGCGCTTTGAGGCAACTGTTGCTGTGATTTGGCGCTGTATAAATAAAACTGAATTGAACTGAATTGGTATACCATCACCTCAACGTCCTCCAGTGTTGGGATTTTTGTGTAGCATACAAATGACGCCATAGGACTTTCGGCCACATTGCTATAAAGACCCCACACACATTAGGTGGTACTCAGTTGTAATGGAAAACAACTGAGTCGAGTTGAGTCAAGTTGAGCTGAGCTGAGGAGGTACTAGCTATAAGGGCCCCAAAATGCATCAAGAGGCTCACATGTCCACATGCATAAATGCCACCATGTGATTGGTTAATTAGATATTTATGTGAACAAACAGCTGAACAGTAGTAAATAATAAAGTGAAGAGCAAGTGTGCTTGAAACAGTACATACTGCCAGTATTGGCGTACTGCAATGTGAAAGCTAATTGTTTATTTTCATGTGTTGATTCACTTTTTGGCTCAATGCATTTTTTGGTGTGGATGTGTGTGTATTTTTTCCCATCTTGTAAATAATAAAGTGGCCAATAAGTGTATTGTTTTATAACTAGTCAATCTGAGTGTGAGACTGAACAATCACTGCAACTGTCAGTCCGCACAAAAGATGAATGCAGCATTGAGAATTTATTTCCACTGATAAAGGGAAAAGGTCCTCTGACCCGAACAACCATTTAGGATGTTTCCGTATAAGTGTCAGTTTTGCATACTTTGTTTGGGTAGTTTTTGTTCTCTCAGTGTTTCCCTGTCTGTTCCTCCCATTGTCTCTTTTGCTAATGTGTCGCCTCCCTGTGTCTGATCTCCTATTAAGTGTTAGTATCCATGCCAGTATTAAATATCTTGCTTGTTTCCTGTCTTACTTTGAAGGCTGGTTTTCTTTCATGCTTAGTTTTGCTTCCTGTCTGTTGATAGCCTTGACTATTTATTTCCCCCTGTGTTGATAATGTGCTGCCGTCTGATTTCCCTGCTTTGCCTCATCCCTAATTGTTATGTCCTTGCTTCCTGTGCCTGTTTTTGTTTTGCATCACGTTTTCAAATGGACTTTTTTCCTATTTTGTGTTGGACTTGCAACCAGCCGCAATAAGACCTTGTCTTTTGTTTAATATTCAGCCTGCAACGAGGACCTTACTCAACTCTGCATTGCAATATGTAAGGTGTTGAGGTGGAGGGAATGATAACATGTTGGATTCAAATACTCTGTCACAATATTAATGAACACAATGTAATGAAAAGTAAACTTTTTAACCAAGGAACACACAGCTGCCAGTAGTAAAAAACACAAAGGTAAGGTAATGGAGTGGTCATGGTTAACTTTCCTCTCCTCTCTGATCTCCTGTCTTGTCCTTCCTGTGCCCATTGTACAGTTGCCCTATACGAGCTCTCCTTTCAGCTAGTTGCCCTACTCAGGTGAGGGATACAGTATATTGAAGGAGATTTTGCTTGTATTTGATTCCGCTCCTTTTCAGAGCAGCTGAAAGCCTGGCCTCCATGCTACTCCCTCCTCCCTGTCCTGTCCAGTTCCCAGGGGACCCCCACTCTACCGGGCTGGCCTGGGTGGAGCGGTCTCAGAGTGGGGCAAGTAGGGAACAGACAAGGGTATCACTTACAGCCTCCCTCCTGCACTTACACAGCACAGAGTACACAGGCACCAACAGCGCACCCCTTCACCTTGCCTGTCTCCCTCTCTCAGGTGCATACTTAGTGGTTTTGATGTGCATTCACACGTACATGGAGACACAAGCGTCTTTTCCGAGTCTTACCAATTACAGATACATGTCCTATCTTTTTCATCTGTCTTTTCAATCTGTCCGCTCAGTCACTGGTCCCGGGTGGTAGCAGTCCACAGTGGAGCTGTGAAAAGTCATTTCTTTGCACTGCAAAGCCAGCAATTGAGATTTGGTGACTAAGAGTTATGCATGAGTTTATAGTATCTGGATCATTTTAAAATGTTCAAAAGCATATGCACACAACACATAGAAAAATTAATCCATATTGGCTTTCCACTATTGTCAGTTCAGTGTGTCTTCACACACCTTTGCCCTACTTTTTACACCCACCAGCTATGTTGATAGGATTCAGTGTTATAGGCACAGATTGTTTCATTATGATCTGATTGGCTTGAATTAGCAATCTATGTGTGCATTATTGATTAAACCTGAAGCTTTCGTTAAATGCTGAAAAGATTGATTGTGTTGTTTGCTAACTAACTTCACGCATCACCCACCTAATCAGCATAGTGGTGCTGTCACGTAGTTCTTGACTGGTCATTTTACACACAGAGCAATAGCTATAGGGCATACTCAGAAACAACAAGCCCCCCCAGGAGAAAAACAACAACAGCACAATACTTCCTACAGTGAAGGAAGTGGATTAACACAGATCTTTTTAACTACACAGGAAGGAAAGTGGGTCCCCCCCCCCCAAACCCTCACAAGAATGTTGTTTATAAGATTAGGTTTGTTTGTTTGTTTTTTCTTTTTCATTTTTCAAATAATTTAATTATGACCATTTAAAAGCATACCATAAAGCTTATGAAACCCTTTTTGTTTTAACTCGTAACATTTCCAAGTATTTGTTTTCTGTTGGTAGGATGACCTGTGGGGCAACTGTAAAGGAATCTGCAGGATCCCAGCAGGATAATATAGCGACCATAGCCAGACATTTCTGAGCACTGTAAAGGACTAATGAGCTTCTTAGCAGGGCAGCACAAACACATAAAAATGGGTTTAACTAACTATAGGATGTGACTCAAATTCCACCTGTTAATCTCATCATTTCTTCTGGTGAGATCTAAACCACTTGCTTTCTAAAATCTGAAACTAGCTGTGTACCACATTTCCATTCAAATTTGATTCACTCTATTTAAAGTAAAAAATTACCGTATTTTCCTCTTTGTGGAAAAAAAAAGACTTTTGTTGATTTTTGAAACTTGGAACTCAAATGCAAGCTTGAACAATATAAGCCATAAAAACCTGAATTAACTGTTGCACAGTCAAAGGAGGTTGTAAAATGGAAATCAGGTTTTTTAATGGAAAAAAAATATCTGAGCTCACTGACGGTGTTTGTTTTGGCTAATTTTACCATCCTTATCTCTCTCCTCCCAGATCCGTGCTTCATTTTCCTTGTTTTCACATCATTAAGGCCAATCCACATCCTCCTCTTTGGGGGCGGGGTCCTGTGGAGATCAGTGACGCCTCACTGACCACATCAATCAATCATTCTCCCTCTGACTAGCTCTCTCCTGCTTCCTTTTGTCTCTCTCTGTATGTATCTGTCTCCATATCTCTCTGTCTCGCCTACACAACTTTAATATCGCTCGCTTCCCTCTTTCCCACACGCAACATGGGAACTATTTATCATAAGAGCACAGATAAATGTTGTCGAGCAATTCTTAGAAAACGGGGCACTGAAGAAGGCTCTTTGGGTGGTGAACTGTAACCATCAGCAAGTACCTGCTATTATTGTGGTATTTATTACTGTATATTTTTAATTTTCTACATACACAATTGACCACAATTATTCAATTTCAGTTTCACCAGCCACACCCAGGCCTGATTACTGCCAGACAAGCTGAATCAAGAAATTTAAATTTAAAACGCAGACAACAAAAGCAGCACATCATGCCATCATCTAAAGAAACTCAAGAACAGATAAGAAACATATAATTGAGATCTATGAGTCTTGAAAGGGTTACAAAGCCATTTCTAAGGCTTTGTAACCCTTTGTGGAGCAATTATCCACAAATAGAGACACTTGGAACAGTGGTGAACCTTCTCAGGAGTAGCCAACCTACCAAAATTACCCCAAGCAGCAACTACTCATCCAAGAAGTCACCAAAGAAAATTTAAAGAACCACAGGCAAAAATGTCCTCCATAGGAGAGTTCCAAGGAGAAATCCACTGCTGATCATAAAAAACACACAAAGTTTCATCTCACATTTGACAAAAAAACTTCTTCATGAAGACGTTTGGGAAAATATTCTGTGGACTGACAAGACAAAGGTTTCATTTGGATCCATCCGCATTAAACGAACAAAGCACTGCATAAAAAGAGCATCATACCAGCAGTAAAACCTGGTGGTGGTAGTGTGATGGTCTCGGGCTACTTTGCTGCTTGAGGACAACTTGCTGCAACTGATGGAACCCTGAATTCTGCTCTCTACCAGAAAATCCTGAAGGACAATGTCAGTCCATCATTTTGTGCCCTGAGTTTTAAGCACTATTGGGTAATACAGCCAGACACTGGTTGAAAACACACCAGCAAGTCCCCCTCTGAATGGCTTAAAACAGAATGAAATTTTTCAAGTGGCCTAGTCAAAGTCTGGATTCAAATCTGATTGAGATGTTTTCGCTTGACCTTAAACAGGCTTTTCATGCTTGAAAAACTTCAATGTGGCTGAATGAAAACAATTCTGTAAAGAAGAGCGGGCCATAATTCCTACATGGTGATGGGAAAGACTCATTTGCAAAACTTTTGCAAGGGCTTCCTTGTAGTTTGTGCTGCCAAGGGTGGTATTGTCTTTTCTCTGTTTTTCTACTTTAAATTTTATTTTGCTGCTCTGTATTTGGTAAATTCAGTTCTTACGTATTCATTCATTCACACAACTGAGTGCTTTTTGTCTAACATTCACACTCTTGGAGAAAAACTTAGGGTTCAGTATCTTTAATATCTTGGGTTCTTTGGCATGCAGACTGGAACAACCGGAGATAGAACCAACAACCGTCCAATTAGCAGCTGACCTGCTCTACCTCCCAAGCTACAGCCACCGCACTTAACGACAAGTACGGTGAGAATCTGGATTTTTTCTTTTATCAGATAATCTAATGAACATGTGACGCAAAAGGCCAAAGCTTACCTTCCTGATTTCATAAATGCTTGCTAGTTCAGCTCATTATGTCAACAGCTGAAAATCCATTTATTTCCATTTATTTAGTGTTTGTTAGAGTGCCCTGCTATTTTATTGTCTTAATAATCTATTTGTGAACCATTGTTTAAAAATGTAGCTCCTGAATAAGAAAAAAAACAATTTAGGTTTGATAGTCGCAAACAGAGCAGGGAATTAAGAGTGCGATTGTTTGATGGATTTTTTGACAACATGAACAATCCAAGATGGTTCCAGCCTTATCATTATGCATAGTGGTAGATACTGATATGAAACGGATTACAGTATATGGGATAAAATGAGACAAAGAAAC
Source organism: Oreochromis niloticus (assembly GCF_001858045.2). Taxonomy (NCBI): domain Eukaryota; kingdom Metazoa; phylum Chordata; class Actinopteri; order Cichliformes; family Cichlidae; genus Oreochromis; species Oreochromis niloticus. The sequence continues at coordinate 22,049,759 of NC_031977.2, forward strand.
ATGCCTCAGCTGTCTATCACCCATTTGTTGTTTTGAATGCCACCCTACACACCCGATTTTATTTCTCTCCTTTTTTCGTGATTTGCACACTTTGTTGTTCTGTCGTCCTCTTATCTCACCTGTCTGTCTGCATACCAACCTGTCTGCTTCTTAGTGTTCCATTTTACCTCTCAGTCTGTATGTCTGCCAGGTAGGAAAGGTCAGGGCTAAATGGGCTGAGTGTAAACAATGCCTTTGGTACCCAGGACAGGGACAGCCAACGTCCCACAGCCGCCGTCCTGCCGTCAGTGCATGTTGTGTGTGGTCGCCTCTTTATTGTTTTCCATTTTCCTCCCCTATGCTTTCTGAAATTGTTTAATGATTTTTGCCAACCTTTTCTACTTTTTCTCTTTTTTGCCTCTTCTACTTTCTACTTCCTTTTTTCTACCGCTCTGTTTTTTCCCTCCTGTCCTCCATCTCCATATCTGCCCTTTCCTGCCTTCCTTTTCTCCCCTCCTGTCCCCATCAGTCCCCATCAGAAGGAACTTAATAGGAAATCAAAGTTTCTGGTGGAAGAATGGAGTAGGGCTTAGCATTACTGTCCCCTGGGTCCTTTCCGCTGAAAGAGGAGTGCAGAAAAGACTCTATGCTGGCACTGTGGAGGGGAAGGTTAATGCAGCAGATAGTCTTTCCCTTGCTCTCTTTCCATGTCTCTTTATTTATTCTTTTCTCTCTGAGACACATGCTCTTTTCCCCCTATCTTTTTAGGGCTTTTCCCTCTTTTGCTGCCTTACATTCATTCAAAATCCATACACTCAAAACACACATTCTTCTTTTAGCGGGTGTGTTTGGCTTTTACTGGATGAATACCATTTGGTGAGGTTGAATTTGCAGCCCGCCACTGCACCATCCATCCACTGGGATGCAGTTTGGGAATGGATTGTGTGTGTGCATTTGTGTGCGTGTGAGTAAGCCTCCCCCAGCTCTGCACAGAACACAACCCCTGCCCTTCAAAGCACTGCGTATGTGTAGCAATTGACTCCATTGCCCCTGTGAGCTCAGGTACTATTGCCTTGTCAACCATGTCAAGAAGCATTTACAAAGGCTGTCTGTGTGCCTTGTTAACCATGGAAGTCTTTGACTCATAAGCAATAACGATCAGCAGATTATCAAATATACATAATCAGTGAGCAGACGAACCTTTGTAGGAACTCTTTTGTCTATTATGACTTAAAATTGAGACAAAATTGTGATAACTGATTTTTAAAAAGTATATTTTTATGGTCAAAGCAGAATTTATTAAAGGAAAGTATGAACCCTTCAGTATGGCTCTTGGAAAACTGCATTTTGAAAATATCCTACCAACAGGAGAGGAAACAGAGTAACTGAAAGCTTTTGTTAAAGGACAAAGATGTTAAATGGCTTGCATAAAGTAAATATTTGCAGTGCCTGTGTACCTGCTTGTTGGGCATCACATATCAATATCAACAGACTGGCAGAAAATGCCATGTAAAATTCAGGGCTAAGCCTAGAATTAGTCTTGTATTAGCTGTTGAGCATGAGCCGACTTTAGGCTAAGCAGTCCAGATCCTGCTGTGTTAAGCTTCTTAAACGCTCAAAGGTGGAAAAGCTTAAACAGTGTGAATGCCTGAAGGCACGAGGCAGCACTGAGAGCGCTGAGCAGAGGGCAGGGAAGCTGGTAGTATAGAAGAGGGTGGGGCGCAGGAGTCAGAGAGCAGGAAGGGGCAGCAAAAGATAACAAATCATTTAGTGAAGACACGTAAAGCACAGAAGAACGAGGAAGACTTTAGATGTGCTAGAAAAGAGAAGATACTGTAGCAGAATCCATGTTCCTTCAAGATATTTTCCCCTCCGACCCCAAATTTCCTCCTCTCCGCTTCCCTGCCTCCCCACCTTCTCTCCCCTCATGCCTGCACACCACCCACCTGCCCTCTGCACTCCCCCACAGAAGAGTTCGGATTCTTGGAAGGTGTTGGGTGTCTACAGTGTCACAACTAAACAAAACCATTTGAAAACAAAGTGGGCTCGTGAATGTGCCGGCGCAATCCGACCCCTGTCCCTTTGTGGCCGTAGAGAAAAACGGCCTCTCAGAGCGAAGGGGACGGGGGAGGAGGGAGGGGGCGAGCAAAGGGTGGCACACTATTTCAGTCCACGGGTTAGCCCTTATCCACCCACCCAGTCGCGCTTTTACCGCCCCCTCTCCACCCCGCATGCACCCAGACTTTTAAGTGCACCCTTCAAAGGTGAACATGCTATCTGAGACAGAGCGGTCTGTGTTACAGTACCTCCAAGAACGAGACGCTTCCATTTTTCTCCCTCTCTTTTATTTTTTTCTCTTATAAAGCATTTTCTTTTGCTTTCTTCCCACATTAGAGTTTAGCAATGGCATCTTCTCATAAGAATTTGAAAGCAGTCAAGAAATAAAGAAGTAAATAAGAACTGAACAATATAAAAATAGAGAAGTGTTGCCAGACTTATGAAGGAAGATCACCAAAGAAAAAAACAAATAGCCCAATTATGGCATAGCTGAAAATATATGTCTTCTGGGAAAGTCCCACAGCTGAACACAGGCAGGATTTAAGGATGAGCATTAGGTAGTAATTCCATTGATTTATATGAATTATGCAGTCTGAACAGAGAAGCCCAAACTTCTCTCACCCCGGCCATCTCTTCCAGTTCATCCGTGGGGGATACCGAGTCATTTCCAAGCAAGCCAAGATAATTATTAAGTATTAATGACTTTAACATTCAATTAGAAAAACAAAAACAACAACAAAAAGAAAAGAAAAGAAAAAATTCTGTTTCTTCACAACATATGCAGGAACAGAGGTACTACTAACTTCTTGTGAATCATTTACTTTACTATCTTTTACAGTTGAGACCTTTCATTTATTTATTTAGTATCTCTATTTCAGAACACAGAACAATGTGTGTGTGTATGTGTGCGCGCATGTGTGTGGTTGTGTGTGTGCGTACATGCATGTGTACCAGTGTGATGAACTGTCTGTCAATCAGCCTCTGAGTTAATTATTTTGTCACCCCGCTGGGTGTGAGTGTGTGTCAGGAACTCTGACCTGGAGACCTGGGGTTGAGTCACCAACACACACATCAACACATTCTTCCCCCTGAGAGCTGAGGCTGGTTGGTTCACTGGCCACCTGACTACCCCCTGTGTTGACCAAGATGACATGAATGTGTTAATATGAGTATTTATGAACAATTTTTACTGACTACAGTCGGGATTTCAGGAGACATCAAAAAATGTAAAAAATAATATAATATTTTTTGTTTGTTTGTTTGTTTGTTTGTTTTATTAATCTTCACTGATTTTTCTTATAGCATCTTATTTGTATTGATGCACTAACAACTGCATAATAAGAACTGGTAGTTTTGTTTTGTTTTTGTTTTTGTTTTTTTACATTTGCTGACTAGGAGTGCCTTTGTCCTCTATTCTGACTGACCAGTATCAGATATCAAATACAAACAATGAGTGCTAAGCCACCATGCTTGAACAAATCTTCCCAGCATGATCCAATAGACATTGCATCTGTAAATAAATAATAACAAAAAGCACCCATTCTAATGACATCTAAACCAAAAAACCCTGCACTTCATTTTCCCACAGGAGAGACGCGCTTGTACAATAATCGGCACCTACATGTGTCTGGGCCCATAAGCTCCACCACACACCGTGAGCTAAACTGATGAAGAGTAACCCAAGAATGAAAATTAAAACACTGTCACCTTGTTTTTGAAGATGAAAGATGCCGAGTAAAAGAACAGTGAGCGAGGACTTATTGGATTAGCAGCCGACACAATCGCATCTGTGCAGATTTGCCTCTGTGCTGTAAATGTGATTGTGGGCAATAACATGTCGATTAAGGGGCCGTGGCTGGACTATTGGAGGCTTTATGTGAGACTGCAGAGGAGATGATTTGATTATCAAGGGCCAAAGTGAGAAGCCTTCTGGGAGAAGGGGTGAATACTGATGAGAAGGTCCAGAAGTAACCAGTCAAAAAAGTAACACTTTTTACCACATGACGTATTTGCTTTGTTTTATTCTGAGAACATCAGGAAGCACCGGATTTTTTTTTTTTTTTTTTACATTTGCAATACAATCTCCAAATCACTTAAACTCTATATTTAATGTAGAATATTCAATAACAGAAGTTGCAACCTCTTCTTTTAACAGCACTCTGTGAGTGTTTGAAAACTGAGGCCATGAAGACAACGTGTTGTAGTTTTGAAAGTACCATGTTTTCCAACTCTTGCTGATACTGGATTTTCATTGGTCAACACTTTGGGCCTCCACTTTTGTTTCAAAATGTCCCAAATGTTTTCAGCAGGCGACCAGTGTAGGATAAAGTCTATTTTACTCTTTAAGTAAGTGCAAAGATGTAGTTTGGCATTGTCTTGTTGAAATAAGCGAGGCCTGGTCCCAAGAATAAGCTCCAGAGGAGAGGGACCAGAGGATGCATCATCCACAGTATTCCAAAAGAATGTCAAACTTTGATTGGTCAGACCATTGAATAGCTTTCCATTTAGGCTCAGGCCATGTTAAATGATATTGGCTGCAGAGTATACAGTGAGAAATTCTCGATTCTCAAGTTTTTCCTGCAGTGACCTCCACAACAGGATGTTTCCAAAGTCTTGACACCAGAGGGCCGAAAGACCAGAGCCATTCAGTGGCTGACAGAGATTTTTCCAGAGTTTCTAAATCTATTATCAATGTCTTGACGTAGATGAGGAAATCCCCAAATTACTTATAGTTTTGCCTTGAGAAATGTCCTCAAATTGTCAAAACTGATTGCAAAGCATTTCTGGGGATCTTGCTCTCTCTCTCTCTCTCTCTCTCTTTTTTATAACCCAATCATTTTAACACCCACCTTGAAATATATCCAACTTTCAAACATGTCTTTTGTTCTTAGTTTTCAAAAGACAGACAATACTGGTGTTTGATATACTGCTTTAGGGAACTGTTAAATTGACTTTCACTTTAAATCTTTGTCTCACTTTTCGTGACTTTTAGACACAACCAAATTTCCTGTGACCTTTTGGGACTATGTTATTGATAATAATAAACACACAAAAATCACCTTGGAAATCTTTGCAATCATTTGTAAATATTCCTGAAATACTGAAAAAAATATTGCACTAGTATTTCTCTTCTTGAGCTCCTTCCTCCATCTCTGTCCTCCTGGTGATCAAAAAGAGGCCTCTCTGATTTCCACCTTACAAATTGTCTTATCGGTCTGTGAGCTGATTGGGGAGAATGAAAACATGACCTTCTCAGATGGGGTCTCTAACAGAAAACTCCAGGTACACTGATCGGGGCCGATAAAAGCTTAAGGAAGAGGATACTGCAGAGTCACAGAGAGACTTATCTCTGGGTTCACTGATCAGCAAAGATAAAGCCATATGAGGATAAGGGAGAGCAGTGGAGTGGCAAACAAGCACCATTAGGGTTATTCTTTTCATACGTAGAAAGAAAGAGAGAGAGAGAGAGAGAGAGAGAGCAGGCCTGGCAGCTAAGTGGCTAACAAGGTCCATTATTACTTCTCAGACTTTCAGAGTGATGGCGGGCAGACTGACTGAATGACTGATTAGGCTGCGGAGTGACAGGAGTGATGGGTTGAAAGAGGAAGCGTTAAAAATAAAGCGTGATTACATACACATTTGTACATATAACTTAATCACTGTCTGGTTAATTTAAGTGTTAAGGTGAACAAAAGTTCAAATAATAAAACTTTTTCCTACAGTGTATTTACGTTCACTCATAAAATGATTTAACATTCTTTTTTTGTAATGGGACAAACTGCAAAAGTCAGTTTTGTCACTTAATAAATGAAGTGGCTTTAAAGAATTTCATTTGATTTACTTCTCACAATTGATAAAAGATAAATGGACAAAATGTGCTACAAAGGGTCACTAAACCCAAATGTGAGATGATCTCATCTTGATACTGGCTTGTGAATATGCCAACACAGCAGCTCACTAGAAAGATTTGTAAGTGGGGACATCCAAGCAGAGACTATAATTGCACATTACGACTATCTACAGAAAGATTCAGTCTTATTACGCCGCCTTTAATGGACACTATTTTGCGCAATGTGTGATTACTTTTTTTACCTTGAGCTCATCATTGTTTAAAGAAATTATACCAAAAGCATGGTATACAATGGGCGGCTATGGCTTTGGAGGTAAAGTGGGTCATCTCCCAATTGGAAGGTGAGTGGTTTGCTTCCCACTTCTTCCTGACTGCATCTCAAAGTATTCTCAGGCAGGATACTGAACCCAGAGTTGCCTGTGATGCATCCATCGGCGCGTGTGTGTGAATGTTAGACAAGGTGTTTAGGTATAGTAAAAAAGCATTTGTATGGATGTGTGTGACTGAGGCTTGTTGTAAAAGGTTCAGTTAGAGTAGAAAAGCACTATACAAGTACCAGGCCATCCATCAAGACATTTTTTAAAATGAAAAACAAAAATATTTATGGAAAAATGGTCACAAATAATAATATTAATTAACTTATATTCAAAGATTTAAACAATTAAGGCTCGGGGTGGAGAATGGAATCAGGTCTAAGTAGCAGCAGAAGAAAGAGAAGGATCAGTGGAGGGAGGCGAGTGCATGGGGATACAGTGCAAAGGGCTGGCTAAACTTTCAGATCTGTCCCATTGTTCCACATTAAAAGCATCAGTGTCCATTGTGAGAGCAGGGAGGGCAAGGTTTCTATGCAAGCTGAGGATGGCTGGAGGAAAAACAAGAGGGGGGAAAAGAGGCAGTGAATGACAGAAAGTTCAAGAAAGTAAGGAGGACGTGTCGGAGCATAAACAATACATCAAAACAAAAAGTATGATGGGGAGAAAGAGAGGAAAAAGGCGGGCGTAGAGGTAAAAGAAGTTGTGATGTGTGCACATGATAAATACCCCCCCAACCCACCTCTCCCTTTAGCTCACGCTTGGCTGCTCCAGGATGGAGAGAGAAGGAGAGAGAGGGGATGGGGGAAGAATAGAGGGTCATATTAGACAGTGGGGGCTTTGTTGGCACTTATCAGACTGATGGCAAGAACTGGACCCAGAGAGGAGAGACAGTGAATAGAAATGGACCAAGGTGTGTGTGTTTCTGTGTGTGCGTGTTGGACTGAGGATGTGGAAGAGAATGAGGAATGAGCCCAGAAAAAAAAGGGATGATGCAAATACGGATGAGACAAGAAACTGTGACGAGCAAAGGGGGGTGAAAGAGAACGGAGACGAATGAGGAGAGCCGTAGCACGCTGGAGATCACTTTACCAGCCTGAATGCACCTTCAGGAGAGACTGAAGAGGTCGGAAAGAGGTGGAAGAAGGGAGCACAGGGACACCGACACAGAGCGAGAAGGTCAAGGAGAGGTATATCATATGGAGTCCGAGAAAACAGAAAGCTAAGGGAGGAAAGGGTCGGAGAAGATTGTATTACACAGGAGTAGACCAGAGATACATCCACATAGGTGGAGTTTCACAGACAGAGGGACTCTGCTGTGTGTGTTGCTGTGTATCAGGGTGGTGAAAAAAGTTATTTTTTCCCCCCGCTGTTTTCTGTAACTCACTTCTTAACTCCATCGCTTTCCTTCACTTTCCCAATAATACACTGAGACATACAGGCACGCACCGTGGCAGCTCCCAGCTCACTGCGGTGCGCCTGCTGAGAGGGGTCATGTCAGACATCAACTCCCGTCGCGTCAGCTCTTTTTCTCCTACTATTCAGCACAGCTGAGCCTGTCACCACACTAACCTCCCCCCACCCGCAAAAAGCCCCAGACACGGCCTCTAACTTTCACGTAGACGCAAACATATTTATGATGTACGCACATAATTCAAAACGCACTCACACACTCATTCACAAGCCCCATCAGACCCACCTATTTAGATGCAGTGGCGTTCCAGAGGGGACCGACCCCCAACTGGTGTCCACCAGCAGGGGTGTTGATCTTATGCTGACATTCCCATCTCAGCCACCTCAAACGTCCCTGCCACTTTACAGACTAGAGAGGCCAGGACACGCACACATGAACTCACACAGTCACTGTTGTCCCAGAAAGACTGCGAACAAACAGAAACAACATAAAAAGATTTTGTTCCTGTCCGAGCTCTCTTCTCTCAGGACAGCTTTGTTTTTTTAACAAGGGTAAAAGTTTTCCTGGAGCTTGCGAGTGTACATTTTTGTGCATCAGTGTAAAGTCATGGAGTGAAACAATCTGAATCTCTCCATACAAAAGGCTGAAAGTGAACTCCTGACACAGGCAGGTGCTGAAATACTGCAAGTAAACATGTATACTTACTGAACCTTCAACCAGAAACGAGCCCTAAAAGTAAAACTATGGCAAATAGCACTGAACAAGTTCAGGCACCAGTAAATCGAATGGACACCTAGCACTTATTTAAGTGAGCAAAGTCATGTCCTGTAGTATTTTGCCTGCATTTTATGTTTCACTTTTTTTCCACTCCAATGGTAAAGTTTAAGGCAGACCCTCCCTTTATGTAAAAATCAACAGTTTCAGGCTAAACTGTGGGGACAAAATTGTAGCAGCAGTAGATTACACCAAGCAATCCAAGTAGGACAATAATCAGTTGGTAAAAGCAGAAAAATAAATCATGAAGCCAACAATATTATTTGTCTAAATGACAGAGACATAATTGGCATCATTTGACTCAAACAATTGCAGACAGGCAGACAATGCAAAGGCATGGAGCGCCAACAAAGCTCTGTCTGAACAACGTCGTATAAGGCAGCCTGGGGATCAGTCATTGTCCGCCTGTCTTTCTGCATGTCTCCTTCTGCTTAATTAAAACACTGCAATAATGTGACAGAACCATCAGAGTTGACTGCAGCCGCTGAAAGGAAGGAAAACCACCGTTTAGTTGTGCCACACTTGAGGCAAACACAATAACGGAATGCTATCACTACAAAGCAAATGCAGAGATTACAGTAGCAACATCTATTTTCATTTTTTGACACAAATCTAATTAACAATGTTTCATTAACGGAGTGCAAAGAGGACAATACAGAGGAATGCAGCGCTAACAAAGCTCTGTTTGACTGATGTTCTGTAAGGCAGCCAGGAGGATCAGTCATTGTCTCTCTGTGATTGGTGTGTTGTCTCGGCTGCTCCGCAGCATCACCGCCAGCAACAGGGGAATTCTCCCCCGCTGCTGTTTCACTTTTCCTGCAGAGAGAGAGGTTATGAGTGATGACTAAACAAAAGCAGTTTTTCTGTAAAGTGTTTTATAAGTTTTCTGACAGCAGATTTTCAAGTGGATATGTTTTAATAACCCAGATACTGTCCATAAAAGCAAATTGCTGCAGTTCTCAAATCCTGTCTTCTTTCTTGGTTCATGTTTTTATGTCACTGTAAATTATTCTGGCCACCTTTTTCCAGGAAATAATATTTATTGGCTCATAATGCACTGCGCAGTCTTGTCTGCTAACCTTTTGGCAATATCATAAAAAATCTTTATGATATTGTTTGTTTCCCTTTGCACGAGCTAAACTTGACTTATAGGCTATTTTGATATTGTTTGCCAAAAGTGAAAGTAAGATATATCAGTTAGTGATACTCTTTTATTATTAAACTTTTACCCCTCTACGTGTGAAATGTGGATATGTGTGAGTTTCTCTTTATAGAACAGCAGTTGTGGTCACCTTGACTTTATGTCAGTTATACCAAAATGTAAAAGTTTTCCCAGCAGAAATAAGAGTCACCACATCCATAAAAGTTCTTGCAGACCTCCAACAGCATTTGTATACTGTTCACTCACATGTGTTTGGTATTTCTTTTTATACACTGCATCTCTGGTAGCAACCACAAAGGAACAAATAAGGTTAGGTGACATGTTATCACTTTTTTCAGTGTCCTAAAGCAAAACTTGGATAAAGCACCCAGTGGCTGACTATGACACAATAATAATAATTTGCTACTTCTTTAACATAAGGCTAGATAAGCTCATCCATGCATAGCATTGTGGCAGTGGTGTTCATTAATATCGTGGCCAGAGATCCCTTCGATTTTACAAGTGTGTTTAAAAAAGAAACAACAACAACAACAACAAAAAAGCACTTGTGAATGTTAATGATCATTTTTTGGGATTGTCTCTTCAGCTTGGGACACACTAGACAAAAAAAAGGTAGTAGAGAAAGTGCAAATCGTTTTAAGGTTGTTTTTTTAAAATTTTTTATACAACATCAATGGAAAACCTTCTGTTAATTGAACATACAGTAGCTGTGCAGGGTTGGCTGCATAGACAGCTGGATATATCAGAGCAATCTACAGCTCCACAAATGTATTACAGTGTCTGTGGTGTGGAACTTGGTAAATGAATGTTAGTGGAGATTCAAAACTGTTTTGAAATATCACAAGCTGTTTAAAACCAATAGCCACATCACAATGAGATAGTGCTAACATTATGTTTGGTGGCTTTGTGCAAAAAAGAAACCTAGAATCTGTTTCTCAGTGTTTTCAGCCACATCAGTCAACATTGATTGTTACAGTTACTTCTAACATGAAATATGTCCTACACTCAGAGAGTGTGTGGCTTTCTGTGTGTGTGTGTGTGAGAGAGAGAGTGAGAGAGAGAGAGAGAGTGAGCGAGAGAGTTTCTATGCATTTTTGCATGGGTGTGTGCGTATGTGTGTGTGTGCATGTGTATGTGTGTCTCCCTGCATTTCTTGGGGGAGTTGGGGTGGGGGGGTTACATCCCAGACGTGTTACCAGGGTGACAAGGTGCTCCTTGCCGCCGTCGGGTCTCGGCCAAGTTGGGCGCCACGGTGACTGGGTGGTGACAGACACTGTGACAAGTCCACTGGGACATCATGGATGGGTCAACCTTAAAAGTGCACACACACACACACACACACACACACACACATGGGAATGCATGTAATGCGTGGACTTACACATGCACTTGACACAGGCACTAAATAGTTAAGCCTTCATAAACGAATATGTGGATGCAAGCTTTTCACATATTACAGGAGAACATAAACACTAATTATATGTACAGCATGAGAGGTGCAAGCAGTGTTTACGGTAAGCATTATATTATCTGTGTGTGTGTGTGTATTTGTGTGTTTTACATTAATAATTTGGTTTTCAAGCAGCAAGATGTCATATCGCTTGCTTCACTTTTGCTGTGTATGTCTCCATACTTTTGTTTCACCTATTAACTCGAGCAAAAACATCAACAGTACAAATGGTTCTTGCGTCGCAGCCTAGTGATTTATTCATCTGCGTTGTTTGAAACACGACATGCTTGCTTGTTTTGTTTTTGAATCTGTCTGTGCAATCCTGCATTTGATAAATACATAGTAGAAAAGTACCTGTATAACAACCCTGACAAAGCAAAACTAACAAAGGAAAAAACATTCTAACTTTAATGGAAAGTACAGACACACACGCATACACACAAATGCACGAACACATATACACACAAACCTTGACCAGGAGACAGGAGAAACCAGGAGCCACAGTTTGAGCATCCTGCTGTGAAGGGTCACAACCCCTATCAGACTCTATGTCAGTCTGTCTATTGTGCTTTGGGTAGAGTACAAACACACACACATACACACAAGCAATGCTATAACTTACATGGTCTCCATGACAATGGTGGGGGCGACAGTAAGGCGGCAAAATGGCGCTGTACTGGCTGCTGAGGTGTTACGATGAGACGACCAAACGTAACCATCAACACTGCTCCGACGCAAGGCGTAGTGACATCATGTTGCCAGGTTTGGTGAAAACTGGGTTTATGGAAGAGGCCGGTGTTTTAAAGTAAATTATTCTGGCCACCTTTTTCCAGGAAATCATATTTATTGTGATTTGTCATTAGAAGAACATTCAAAGTTCAGTCAGGTTTTACTCAAAACTGCAGACATGTTTGTCTGACATGTAGCCAGACCATCTCTGACACATAATCTGTGCACACAGTCTGCACATTAAATACAGTTTAAATCCATCTGTCACCACTTCCTGTCAAACCACAACCCGATTCAAGCTCTGTGTGTGTGTGTGTGTGTGTGCGTATTTGTGTTTGTAACTGCTCAGGCAGACCAGTGGGATGATTAAGGAACTACAGTAGAGCTCAATCTTAGTTGTTGTTGCTTCACAAATTTGCTTCTCTTGGGTGAGAAGTTAGAGAAGCTGATAGAAGTTGTTAGAGAGCAACATTTTTAATTTGTAATGGTGAGAGTATGTGGAGCCATGTGCCAAATACTATGGAAATAAATAACTTTCCTTTCTTTGAGCCAGCTGTGAGAAAAGTGCACAGAGAACATCTACAAAGTGCAGGACTAAAAAGAAAAATGTATATATATTTTTTGCACAGCCGATTCAATTTGAATTTATGACCCTCTTTAGTTTCCCTTTGTTATGTATTTAGTAAAAGCTATATATTGTTTAGTGGTACTACTTTCTGTTATAAAGTAGAGAACACCAAGTGTGGTGTATGTGCGCATTGATATGCCTGTGCCCTTCCAAAACATGTTAAATAAAGTAAGTTACTTTCAACAAAAAGGTGTTGTTACCAGTTACCAACTTAACCTTACCAGTTAAGTTATAAGAGAGAACATAACACCCTTTTTATTTTTTTCTTTAAACTTGGGCTCGGGATTGGAAAGCAGGCATGACATAATGATATCTTATGTAACTTGTGTTAATATACTGAATTATGTGGCTTAAGAGAGAGCAGCAGCAAAGGTCAGCTGATTAAACAGACTGTCGACAGAAAAAAAAAAAATCTGCCGAAGCCCAATACTCACTTGATGATTGGGATTATTACGCTACCTTACATAAAAATAGCCTCAAGTACACACCAATAACAGGTGAGTGCCTGCTCCACTCCCAATGGTCTGCAGTTACTGCTAAGTAAAATCACTTAAAAGCGTCTGAGTATCACTTTTAAGTCAACTGGTGGAATTCTCTGAACTGAAACAAAGCATGTTTCAATTCTTCCTTTCTTGATCTCCTGTAGCATAGCAGATACTGAAACATCCATCCAACAACCAAAAGGAAACACCAGACACATCAGAGTTTCCACAAATACACCAGTTTTGGGTTTTTTTAATTATCACTGTGACCTTCATCTCATGCCATAAAATTGGCATGAGATGAAGGTCCTGAGTGGAACTTTGTTTCAAACATGGCACAGTCATAGGTCAACTTTGCACTTTACACTGCCTCTGCAAAATCTGCGTATAATTTCATTATCACTTGTGAAAAGAACTTTGTGCTTCAGAGATACAAACTTATGAGCTACATTAAACTGACCAGAGTTAATTTTGTACTCTGTTTTCTAGAACCTATGAAGGCCACATCATTCACATCATTTTTATATTCAACAAATCGTTCAGTGGCCCCTTGTGCCCTGTGGATGGGAGAGATTTTAAACTTAGAAAAGACCAGTCAACTCAGGATAGAAAAGGTTTTTAATATAGAGTATAATATATAGTATATATAGTGTAATATATAGTGTGTGTGTGTGTGTGTGTGTGTGTGTGTGTGTGTTAAGCAGAACAACTTTAACTCTCTTACAATTAACATTTAGGATAGCAAAGTTTGATACAATCCCATATGGACCTGGAATTGAACAAATTTTGTATTTCTTTAACAACTTTGTTGTCTCTGTGCCCGTTAAAATGGGCTGTACCTCGCACACAGAGATTTAATATAGAAGAACTAGTTTGACAGTTCTAAGGCTGTATAATGATAGGGTTTTTTTTTAACATATAAGGATGAACAAACTGTATTCTCCCAAAGTGGTCTTCAAATAAGAGCAAAGAGAACACACCTCCAGAGGATGCTGAAGTTACAAACGGACGTGAAGGAAACTTTGCAGTCCTTTATCCCATCTCAAAAAGAATGTATTTGCTGCCACCTGCTGATCTGTGAATGTGTGACAGTGTTTGGATCTATTTCATTTTTTTTTATTTTTTAAACTCTGGGGGATTTGGTTCCTGAGTAACGGGATATTTATCAGATCATGAGGACAAAATAAGTTTAAACATCTTGTATATTTATGATAAAAATACATATATACATTTGATCTAAATGTGTTTATACACAGTACTTTGCGAAAGTCTTGAGCCACCCCTTTCATTGGGAAGATGGGAAAATAGGTGCAGGAATTTATGGAAACACTGCTAACCGTACAGTACATGGAAATACAGGATATAAAGCAAAAACTGAGTTATTTGTGTAATTTCAGTAAAATTAAAAAGGTTATTTCAAGTGTTTCCACCCAACTGTGTTGAGTAACTCCAAAGAAATTGACTGTTGTACTCTAAATTTTTAAACTGAGTTAATATAAAGGCATTGAATATTTACAGTATTTAACTGAAATAACAGATAAAGTCAAAATTAAGATGTTTCATATGACTTACTAAACATAGTTGTGTGAAACCACTTAAATAAATTAGAAAAAAAAAACATGCTTTGAGTTCAAGATGATCCCACACTGCTTTTATAATGTTGAGGTCTGGCCTCTCCTTCCAGGTATGCTTTTACTGGCAGTGTGTTTGGGCTCACTGTCATGCTGAAAAGTGATGGCATCCCTGATCAGATGCTTTCCAGATGGCACTGCATGGTAGATCAAAATCTGGCTTTACTTTTCTGCATTCATAATTCTAATGTTAAAGCAATTGTGATAAGATGTAAGATCTCCAACACCACTGGCTGATATCCAGCCCCAAACCATAGCAGAGCCTCCATTGTGTTTTACAGATGGCTGTAGACACTCCTGACCTCCTCCCTGCATACTGACAGCAATTTGGATTCATCACTCCATCAGACCTATTGCTACTGATTTTCAGTCCAGTTCTTGTGTAATTTGGCAAACCTCAGCCTCACCCTTTCTGTCTCTTCTTTGAGAACGGCTTCTTGACAGCCACCCTTCAAGTGAAACAATTTCTGAGGAGACCTCGGTGAACAGTATATGGATCAACTGAAGAGCAACATCAATCTCTCAGGCCCCGTGTCAGGTCTTTCCTGCATTTTTTTTCCTGTTTTTCAAGGACATAACTTTTAGATACTGTTTGTCTGCTATAATTTTTGAAGTTTTTAAGTCTGCCACTTCTTTTATCCTCCACTTGCCAAGTTTCTTCCGATTTTTTAAAGAACACACTGCACGCCATGCCAAAATGTAAACAAATGATGTGTTTTTGTGCCTAAATATAAAATTCAAAATTGGTTCTTTGCTAAATGGTCTGTTATGTGAACACTCGTTCATGCCTGCAATTAGGTGTATTTTTGTGCTTGAATGATTCATTGGTCAAGCCATCATGTTAGTGTTAAGTGGCTTAAGAAACAACTACAATAAAACTCCATTCATTTGAAAATGGTAAAGTAGAAGGAAGGACTGAACTAAAAATGAGTGGAAAATCTGCCTTTGTCCAAATAAAAACCTTGAAAGCTCTTCAGAAACCCCAGAGCACTATTACTCAAGCACAATTTCAAATATACAATAAAGTCTGGCTCCTTAAAAGCAAAATTTAGACAAAAAAAATAAATAAAAATAAAAATAGAATTTCTAAAGACTTCATGCGTCAAGTCAGGGGATAAGAGCCTACTCCTGACAGAGCCAGATTTTACCCATTGGGTATTATCTGGGGATAAGTGGCATATAGAGCAGGGAAATTTGTTGTATTTAGAAGACTTTGGACTTTGGAAAATATGTATATTCCCCATATAAATTTATATTTATATTTCCCATTAAGAGTTCTCGTGTTGGATGGTTAAACACAGAAGAAATAGGTTATTATTGCTTTGATGGTAATAAATACAATAATGAAAACAGAACATATCCTTCCAAGACAAATCTGGGTTCACAAAAACAGCCATTCCTTGTAGGCATGCAATGCCATTTGTTTTCACAGTACATCCAGCAGTTTGATGTTCATGATGGAAATTATTATTATATTATTGCACCACGATTTACTTAGAATTGCTCATTTTCAACGCTCTGTACAGCCCGACCACCCCCATTCTAAACACATTTCACGGGCTTGGCTAGTACCTGTAAATTGAATAGTAATTACAATTTAGAAAGACGTGTCTGTATCTTTGTAATCATAGACAGACAATTTAAAACAAAGTGCATATTGCAGTTAATGATCCATACATTCAAATTATATGGTTACCCACAAGTGCTACCGGGTGTGTATCTTTATACATCAGTGACTTCATAAGCGACGTCGACACTGCCGTCAAAATAATGAACTTCCTTCTCTTCTGCCCCATTAGTGGAAAGGGCCGCTAAACACTGTGATACCTCACCGATGCATTCATATGTAAGTATTTATATCCGCGATGAGACGCTGACACTTTATTTATTACACTACCATTAGCCCTGTAAAACTCAATGTAAGCGAAAGCGGAAGTATGCTACAGAGTACTATCTTGACTTACCGATGAGTTTCCGCCCACATCCTCCTTTTACCAATGAGCTGTGCCGGCTCGGATTCCTCCAGGGCCGAGGGAGTTCGCGGGAAACCGGGTATAGTCGGGATGCAGCATAGATAACTCGGGAGTTTAACCGCTTTCTTTGTTACAAAACCCGTGTGACATTACCGATCAATTTTAAGCTAATGCCGTTAAAAACGGAGGTGTGACACAGCTTTCTTACCCTCTATGCTAATATCTGGCGCTAGTTAGCGGGCTGTCACATCGTGCATCACGTTGTGCTTCATACGGCTGAACAGGAAAAAAATACGGCTGAGTAGGACGAGACAAAGAAGTGCCGCTGTCAGGCACATAAAGGACCTGGTAAAATGAGTCTCTTCAATTTAGACCGGTTCCGTTTTGAGGGGAGGCCATGCAGCAAGGACCAGGTTAACGGGTCAAAAAGTCTTGAGTCTGAAAAGGAGAACAAGCCAGGTAACCAGCAGCTACATGTAGGCTAGCTCTGCATTGCTGATAGCTTGATGTGTTGAAATGCTATCGTTAGCATTACCTGTATCACTTTAACAGCTCAGCATGGCTTTCCTCCGCAGCAGTATTAAGGTAGATATTTAGAAATAATGCTTTCAATGTATAGCTGGCCATTTACACAATCAAATATTACACATACAGCATAAAAGACAACAATGTTAAGCCTTTTCAGAAATCCTATTAGAGATTTGAGATGATGTCAGTCTAATCTTCATCTTTTAGTAGCATACTAACACTAAGCTCAGTATTATGATGATGTCTTGTGTACCAGGGTTCACAAGTCAACCATAATTTCAGGATTTGGTCCTTTCCATATCCACCTTCTTTAACTTCAAGTTCCATGCATGTGGATATGTTCCATGTTTTGCCAAGAAAAACGTAAAAGCAGTCAGGTGTCATACAATTTGTAGTATCACTGGTCTTCAAATCATGACGAAGACACACTCTAATTGTAAGTTAAGCAGCAGAAAATTGAAAAACGAAACTAGCTGCTAAATCTGCATAAGAACCAGACAATATTTTTCCTGCAAACATTAATTTTAATATATCGAATGAAATCTCTTTGTCTGCTGTTAGGAAAACATCTACCAACATGTTTCTGCTGTCTTTTTTTTCCCCCAGCCCGGACAAAGCCTGTCAAAGCCCCACCAAAATCCCACGCCCGAGGAGTTGTTTTTGAGGAAGTCTTTACTGTTGATTTAGAGGAGGATGAAGTCATTTCTGAACCAAAGACCAAGATATCTTTAACAAAAAAATCCAAGTGTGTATATGCTAAATTAACTAGTAATTCATTTTTTTTCCCCAAATGTATGCATTCATTCACTCATCCACTGCATATTTTAGAGTTGTTATCTTTCCTTTATAGCAAGCCTGCTGGTAAAGCATCCCAAACTGTAGTGCTGGATGATACGGACAATGAATTGGATGACAAATTGAACAGGCTAATAGAGATGTTTCCTCAGCTGACAAGACCGGATGCGCTGGAGGTGAGTCTTAATAAAAGGTTTTGTCTCTTTATGCATCAATGCCAGTTTCCAAGTATAAAACATTAGGGTTGAATGCTTTGATTTTCAGTATAGAGTAAGGATAGGTGCCAATACGAGCTCAATGGTCTTTCCATTTCAAGCTACATTTTTTAGCTAATTCTTTGCTCAGTAAATAATAAGCTCACTAATGTTTACGATTGATTTTCTTTAACCCATGTTCATGTACTTTAGTTAAATTTGTGTGTGGACTGTAAACTGCTAGCGTTGAATATAACTTCTTCATAGGGAATACCTCAAATAAGTTATATATTATTTATGCATGCTTTTGAAATTATTTAGTGTTTAAAAATCAGAACCAGCCCTGCTGCCTGGTTTTTTTTTTTTTGTTTTTTTGGGGGGGTTTTTGTTCCTTAAATTCAGTTTCAGCACACTACCCAAATGTAGCATTTATAATGGTGATTCAAAACTGTATTTATATATTAGCCACTTCAAATTTAGTTACTGTTCATTAGACATGATCCCTTCGGTTTTTTCGTTCAGATTGTTGAAAGTACAAGCACACTGGATGGGGCTGTAGCTGCTTGCCTTTTAAAATATGGTGATAAAGAAGGTAAGTATTTATTTTACTTTTCATATTGAGGTTTATTTTATAACTTAAAGGGAAATCTTTAGCGTTCTACAAAGAATATACCAAATCTAAACTTATAGAGAGTAATTAAGAGTAAAAGCAAAAAGCAATTATTAGGTGTGAAAAATAATTATTCCAAATATGGGAGCATGTTATTGTAAAGATAACATCCTCTTAAAGTGATTAAAGTATATAGATCTGTTTCTTAATTAGTTAGATTTATTAGGAACACTGTCTGTTTTGTCCTCTCAGCCCCGAGTCAAAGCAGGAAGAGAAAGCAGGATGGAAGCAGCAGCTCTAAAGACAGTGTTGAGATTCAACCTAGCAAGAAGACAAAACCATCAGCGGTAAGCCTTCTAAGTGTGTCTTAATGGTTTAAAATGGAAAAATTGTGCATCTTTGCAACACTAATGGTGACTTCAGTCATGATACAGCATGAAAACTGTGCACAGAACATCGAGAATACTTTAATTTTCTTTTAAACAGAAAAACAGCATCATTTACAAAAACTGATAAGACTTAATCCAAGATGCAAATTTGCCAAATGCACATTTCCTGTTTTTTGTTGTTGTTTTTTTTTTGTTTTTGTTTTTTGTTTTAAATTAAAATGGTAATTTTATTACATTTTTTTTTAAATGGACAGGCCTCTGATGAGGAAGAAGATGAGGACAAAGAGCTGAGCTGGGAGAAGCAGGAATCTATGGTCAGAAGACTGCAGAAGAAATTTCCTGACCAGGATAAGGTGGTGAGTGAGAGAATGTCACAATTAACATTTCCACTGATGTAAAACATATGTTATAAAAACTGTATAAAATGGCCTGCAACACTGCAATACCACTGAAAAGTAAATGTGTCAATGTGCCACTTTAGTTCGGCTGGCTGAGAAGGCAACCCTTGCTTTAGTGTCCTGGTTCAATTCCCCCTTCTCTCACTGGCTCTGCCTTCTTTTTTACATGCCACATTCCTAGAAGGCCAACAAGTAAACTTAAAATATACATACAGTGCTTGACAAATTTATTAGACCATGACCAAGTGTATGGTTTATACAACAGCTGCATTCTACAATGGTCAATCCACCAGTATGTGCAACCTCTTTAAGAGAAACTTTTGTTTTCATCCCCTAATAAATGTATTAAGCACTGAATAAAGGTGGGGAAGATGTAGTTGAACATTTACAGATGAGTTCAAAGCAAATTATATTGACACAAAATAGTAAGAAAAGGAAGTCGGTCAAAATTACAGCTGTTTCTGAAACAATGTTTTGTGTTAGTTTGAGGACTGATCTGTAGTCTGTGTTGTAGGAGCTAAGGATGGTGCTGCAGGAGCATGACTGGAATTTTGAAGATGCTCTGCAGGTCCTACAGATGTTCACAGACACAGGTGCAAATACAACAGCTGTCATTGTTTAACAAGCAGTATATATGTACTTTCAATTCAATGTTGAAGTGCTTAACTGGTTCTGAAACCTCTGTTTGTTTTCTGATATTAGATAATACAAGTTTCAGCTCGCATGGGTCAGAAGGAAAGGTATCCAGCAAATCAAAGAAGAAAGACAAGTCAAAGAGAAAGCTGAGCCACCAAGAAGACCAGAAAAATGGTGAAAAGAGGCAAGATTATGAGGAGTTTGAAGACCATGTCAGCGAAACGGAGGATGACAGTACAGATGATTCTGATAATACAAAGGACAGTGAAGATGATTCTGACTTGGAAGACAACGAAGACTCCAAAAAGAAAAGTGCCACTCTGTCTTCTTGGATTGTAAAAAAATCTGGTCCAGCGGCTTCATCGTCCTCTGCCAACAAAACTACTACCTCTTCCTCGCTGAAGCCCTCTTCCTCGCTGAAGCCCTCTTCCTCGCTGAAGCCCTCTTCCTCGCTGAAGCCCTCTTCCTCGCTGAAGCCCTCTTCCTCTTCATCTGCTGCCCAGACTTTGTCCAGATTTGCCAGTGGGACCAGCATAGCTAAGAAGCAGGCGGCAGAGAGAAAGAGGAAGGCGCGTGCCTCAGATGAACATGTCAGTTCAGAGGGCGAAAACGACTATGAAGACACAGTAAGCAGCGAGTTTGAGGATTCAGATGATGAGCTGGACTCTAACGTAGGCATGACAGAAGTGAAGAAGGAGATTCTTGCATTCTTCCGGGATGCATCATTAGACGAACTGTCACTAATGTCCGGGTGCTCCATTAAAAAGGCACAGAAAATTGTGGAACTGAGACCCTTTAACAGCTGGAAAAGCTTGGTAAGAGGCCATGTGTTTCTAAACAAGAAGCATGAAACCACAAATAGATTTCCAGCAGGTTATTTATGTTAAATAAAACAGTTTGATCAAGTTTTGGTAAGAAGAGGTATAAAAACAAAGGGCTGTATTCACAGTCTGAAATCATCTGAGTGAATGCAACCTTTTGTTTATGCTTTATTGGCTGGTTCTTCAGATAACATGCTCTGTTCAGCACAATAGTTTTGTCACAATAGTTTTTCTTTCTCTCAACACTTCTATCATCAGAGGGTAAATATGCAAAGATGGATAGCCAAGATTTATCAGGATGTGTACAAATAGAGCAGTAATGACTCCTCTCTATATTTAGTCAGATTTATTTGTCATGTTAATTGTTGTTTGATGTTTTTCTCCTCCAGGTTGAAGCTCTCAATAAGAACAATGGACTTTCAGAAGACTTGCTGCTGGGCTGCAGAGTCGTCCTCAAGGAGAGGAAGGTTGTCCTGGGGCTGATGTCCAAATGTGAGACGATTTCATCAAAAATGGTCAAACAAGTCACTCAAGTGATGGAGAAAGGGACAGGAGCCATGAAACAGCCCAGAGTGCTCAACACTCAGTGAGTACAGTGTAATTCTTGGAAACGGTTTGTGAACCATCTTAAATTTCTTAAGTTTTTTGTGTAGTATAACCAACCAACATCAGATTCTAATGCAAGGGTTCAAAGAAAATATTCTGAAACGTACTTCTAGAAATTAAAAGAAAACTGTCTCAGAGAGTTCAGGCTGTGTTGAAGAATAATGGGGAAATAGTAGTTCAGTGGTGGTAGTGTGTGGGCTGTTGTGGGCAGCTTCAGACTATCTGCAGAGAGTGTCTGTTGTCAAATCGGGGCAAGTGTCAAAAATATGTGGTACAGCCGGTCTGTGGGCCGCTCTTGCATGTACTGTTATTAGTTCATCTGTCAGCCATGGGGAAGAATGAAGTTACAACATATAAAGAGCTGAAGTGAAACAGTGTTTAAAAAAAAAAGTCTCCACTGCAGTCACTGTTTGTACTTTTCATGCTATATTTTCTGATGGGTCTTTTTGTTTGCACAATTATTGAATATATCTCTGCAATTATTCCCATTTTCCTTGGAAAATATAAAAAGATGAGGGTCAGTTCAAGATATTTGTGCAGTACTGTCAATTGCTTCAATAATTTGTAACCAAAATATTGAAATTTGTAATAAAAAAATCAGTTCTTTATTATGAGCAAGATTGTTTAAAATGTCTTTACAGAACTTTAAAAAATATTTTGTAAGTTGATAAAGGAGGCTTTCTGTTGTCATTTCAATGTATAAAACAAGCAAATGTGTTACAAAAAATAGGCGAGTATAATGTGCTGAGTATTAGAAAGAAATGTCTGAATGTTTTTGCTACTGAGTGAAAGCTGAACGCTGATCTTTAACATATCTCTCCGATGTTGGAAGGAAAGTGCAGAATTTGCAACCAGTGTAGGAACCAGTGTAGGAAGACTGAGGTGATTTGTGACCTCAGAATGAACTTTGCCTTAACTGCTATTATAACAGCTTTTCATCATTTTTTCCATAAATTATGCATTACAACTTAGTGAGTCAGAGTGTGTTTGGGAAAAAAAAGACAGACCAAGTTCTTTTTCTCAGTCTGTAATTATTGTTGTTCTTCAGGTTCCAGCTGAAACCCTATCAGCTAATTGGGCTAAAGTGGCTGCTGCTTCTTCACGAACACAAATTGAGCGGTATCCTCGCTGATGAAATGGTGAGGCAATAAGCTTGGGACCTGTTGTTAAATGTTAAATCCAACAGGTCCCAGGTATAAGTTTGTTTTTTTTCCTCCCCAAAAAGTATAAATAAGGATACTGATTTAAAGCAAATGTGTTGTTTTAGCCTAAAAATGGCAAGAGAAGACTGTTTTGTGCAGTTGGTCAACATTTTGTTCTTAATATTGTTGAGAAACAACAGTGTTCAAACATAAATGTTTGAACATTGTTGCTACTCTTTGTGTCTCATGTCTGATTGTATCGCTTTGTCTCTTTCACTGTCCAACCTGCAGGGTTTAGGGAAAACTATCCAGGCTATAGCATTTCTAGCTCAGCTGTACCAGAATGGTATTGAAGGGCCTCACCTCATCACTGTGCCTTCTTCTACACTGGGTAATGAACTCCACATGTCATGCGCTTTGCCACTTCACTTTATACCGTGTAATCTTCAGCTTGAATAATAGTCCACATAGATAGATACTTTATTGAAATTATAACTTGAAAATTGTAACAGAACAATATACATACAGATTTTTATCTTCATTAACATTTAAGGTACAAACTTCAATATTTTGATCTGAATCCTTTTATTTATATAAAACCTAAGGAAATGATTATTTCTGACCTGTGTTGTTTTCAATCTGTCTGGTAGATAACTGGGTCAGAGAGATGAAACTCTGGTGTCCAGATCTCAAAGTTCTCGTCTATTATGGTAAGGTTACAGTTAAATTAGTTTTGCTAGAAAATAAAACTGAAACAGTTTTAGGAACTTGATGATTTTTGTTCTGTGGATGCATGATGTTCACTTGTAAATATGCATAATCTGAGGTGATTGTTAGAAGTTTAGTTTGATGTCACATGTCTGCTGTGTGCACTTGCACCTTTAAAAAAAAATTTTTTTTTAATTGTGTATTTGATTTTTGCTTCAGAATGTTTGTATCTGGCCTTGCTTAAAAATCTGTGAACATTTCCTCAGTTTGTAAACAAAGCATTGTGTTTGTGTTCCTTTATTCTGTATAGGATCTATAGAAGATCGTCGCTACCTCAAACATGACATCCTGAATGGAGATGTTGACTTCAATGTCATTGTGACCACGTAAGCAAACACAGATCACTCATCATTTTAGCAAACATGCTACCAGGAGATCGAATTAGTGCAGTGAAGTATGAGCTCCTGGAGCAACCTATAGAAACTTTTCACTCATACCTTTGCTTTTATTTCATTTGTTTGTTTTACAGTTATAACTTGGCAATAGGAAACGACAGCGACCGCAGCCTATTTCGTAAGCTGCAGCTGAAATATGCCATTTTTGATGAAGGCCACATGCTGAAGAACATGAACTCTTTGCGCTATCGGCATCTTATGGCTATTAATGTAAGCTGACCTCTGTGTAGTCTTCTTCTTTTTTTTTAACACCACTGTGGTTTTTCTTTGTTGCGCCTAACGGGGTTCGGTTTCTGTCTGGTTCCCTGTAGACAGAGCATCGCTTGCTGCTGACAGGAACTCCGTTACAGAACAACCTCTTAGAGCTGATGTCTCTGCTGAACTTCATCATGCCATCTATGTTCTCCAGCTCCACTACCCAGCTCTCAAAAATGTTTTCTATGGTAAGTGTCTGTCAAGTTAAGTTTGTTTTGACAGAAGAAGTGTTTTTTTGTTTTGTTTTTTACTTTTTAAGCATTAATAACTCCAGAATTACAAGAAAATACAACTCTTTTCTCTTTCTTCTTATGTTAAACTATAGTCGGTCATGTCTTCTCTTATTTAATAAGAATTTGAGTGATTAAAACAGCTCAAATACCAAAACAGGTGCTGCATTAAGGAACAGGGTTCGAAAATACACTTGAACCTCTGAAATTAACTGATTATTTATTGTCCCCTGGTTTTCACTTTATTGACAGACAGATGTCATGATCTTCTGCTTCACAGGTTAAAACAGTGCAAGAAGAACAAGCAAAATCTGTTTAGGAGTAGCGTGTGTCATTGTTCTATCTCCTATCTGACTCAAATTGCTTGTTACATTGTCTGTTAGAAATCACATGAAGAGCAGAGTCGTTTCGAGAGGGATCGTATTTCTCAGGCCAAACTCATCATGAAACCTTTCATCCTCCGACGGCTCAAGAGCGAGGTCAGTTAATCTGGGAAAGTTACTGTACAAGGATTATGAGAATTTCAAGTATTTGGAATGAAAGCCTGCAGTACAGCTTTAGTTTTTTTGCCCAAAATGTGTTAAACTCTTAATAGTAATGAACTTCATATTCAAGTCATAATTGAGTTAGAATTAAATAAATATTCAAACAGTTTCTATGAAACTCCTTCTTGTCTGGAGTTGATCTTATTTCAATGACTATTTGGCTAGAAGATAAGCTTGCAGGAAAAAAATGGATGCTGTTGTGCATTTCAATCTTTTTGTCAGTAGTTTTAATCATACACATTTACAGGGATTATATATACTGTATAACTAATGGTGCTTCTTTTTCCCCCCAAGGTCCTTCAGCAGCTTCCAGCAAAGGAAGAGAAGGTGGAGTTCTGCTCAATGAGTGAGAAACAGCAGGGTCTGTACCAGAACCTCTTTCAGAAACTCAAATCCACCACGAATGGCGAAAGTAAGCCCCATTTTAAATGAACTGGGTGGAATTAGTGCTCTTTAGTATAACTGGGGATACTATTTTACAGTAACATAGAACGATGTTTGATTAATAATTTCTGACATGCATCTTCTCTTCAGAGCGAGAGTTGTGTAATGTGATGATGCAGCTGAGGAAGATGGCCAACCACCCTCTGCTTCATAGACAGTACTACACCACTGAAAAACTAAAAGCCATGAGCAAGCTTATGCTCAAGGTGAGGATACTCCCCGACAACCACTGTTTGTGTTCTTTATTGTGTTTTGTTTGTCTTGTTGGCTGAACTATCGATTAGCTCATGCTAAGACAGTGAGCCCTCCGTCCACATTTCCGAAGAATCACTACTATGTTCTGGAGGACTCATTGTTTTTGTGAAAGTTGCACACAGTGATCACCTAATAAGTCTTTGCTGATAGTGTTCAAGTTCAATGTCACGTTTGGTGGTTTTCAAGGGAATTTGATTCTCATTAGTCATTTGTTCAATACAACCAATGACATGAAAACATCACTTTCTCTACTTCACTCATTACAACAACCTTATTGACATTCTAGTTTTTCATTCTGTTATCCAGAAACTTCAAGTTGTGATATTTAGCTTGCAGATTTGGCTCACAACACCAAACATTTAGATTTCTTTGCCATCATCATTTTTTTGGATCCTGGTACACTGTTGACTAGCTGAATGCTGGACTTTCACTCCAACACAAGCTGGAAACCGTGAAGCTGTTGCATTAGTACATTTTCATACATTTTGGGTTGTCTCTTTTTCTCTCTCCTCAGGAGCCAACACACTTTGATGCAGATCCTGTTCTGATACAGGAGGACATGGAGGTGATGTCAGATTTTGAGCTGCATCGTCTGTGCCAGCAGTACTCGACCATCAGCTCCTACCAGCTTGAAAATGATCTCCTGTTTGACTCTGGAAAATTCCACCACCTTACAAAGCTGCTGGCCTCACTTAAAGAGAAGGTAGATAGAAAGATACCAAACCATTTCATTCTGCGTTTTTGATTTTTGGAGCATAGGTTTAAGATTTTTTTACAGCACAACTTTCCTGTCATGATACAGGGGGACCGAGTGGTATTATTCAGTCAGTTCACCATGATGCTTGATATTGTGGAAGTGCTGCTGAAACATCTTATGCATCGTTACATCAGGCTGGATGGATCCACACCCATAGCGGACAGGTGGGTTTCAAATATTGAAATAAGATCATTGTAGCTAACAAGGCATCAAGCATTTGATGTTATTAAGTCAAAATCTTGTCCTTTAAAATTATTTATTGGACTTCATTCTTGTGGTTCTCAGTCATATAGGTCATGCTTATCTAAGGAGCTTGGAAAGAAAAGCGACTAGACTTCTTTAAACTTCTTTCTTTCAAGAAGTCCAGTCACTTTTCTTCCCAAGCTCCTTAGATTCTAGTTATATTCTATGTTCTGCAAACCAGTAGAATAAAGTCGTAACGTGATTTAAATTTTATATCTAAAGGTCAAGTTTGTGCACATGTGGATGTCTGTACAGACACTTTGACTGGAACTTCAACAACAACAGATATTACATTACAGTAAAAGCACTTTAAATCCTGCAGAAGCGTTTGTTAAAGTTTAAGCTGTTTCAAAAGTTTAGCACATCTGTTATTCTAGCTGTTGCATCAGGTAAAAATGTGTCAAATTGAGGGAAATGGAAGCAATGTCTGTTCAATTCAGCGTGTACCCACCTGTAGCTGTTACAATGTTTTCTTTCTCCTTCAGGATTGTGTTGATTGATGAGTTCAACACAGACCCTGACATATTTGTGTTCCTGCTGTCAACCCGTGCTGGCGGCCTCGGCATAAACCTGACCTCAGCTAACGTTGTCATCCTACATGACATCGACTGCAATCCCTACAATGACAAACAAGCAGAGGACAGGTGTCACCGTGTGGGCCAGACCAGGTTAGATGGAATCTGTGTGCAATCCTAGATATATTTTACTCAATAATATCTTGTGATTGTGCCTTATCATGTCAGTAACTGGGCAGAAAAGAGTTTTGCAATATCAATGCAGGTTCTGTTGGGAGGACATTCTGTGGTTAGTAATTGCAATTACAGGACCTCCTTGGGTGTACATGGTTGTGCACATGCAGTGTGTAGTGATGGATCTACTTCTGTGTATCAGAACTGTACAGGTGATTAAGCTGATCAGTAAGGACACTATAGAGGACTGCATCCTGCAACTGGGCAACAAGAAACTAAAGCTGGAGCAGGACATGACCTCATCTGAACAAAGTAAGGAGATATTTAAAGATATGTACTGTACCTATTTTCACCGAAGGTTTCTCTAGTAGATAAATTAAATTAGATAAATGCATTTGTTTCGATTTTTAAAATAAACATGAACAAAATACTCAAAACATAAAAAAACAGTAGTGAGGATTTCATTAAGAAGTTCTGGCCTTTAAGGCCCAAAGTGTGCTTCTGTTTTAAACATGTTTAGCTGCTTTCACAATAAACTCACCAAATGGTCAGAGAGATTATTGCGCTGCTTCCCAGCGTGATGGCCCAACTTTGACAGTTTTTTGGTAAATTCTTTCCCCCCTCAAACTCTGGGGGATTTGAATTTATATTTTAGCAAATAATACTGTCTGGCCATCTCGCAAGATACAGAGAAAGAGGCGTCCTCTTTCTCTGTATCTTGCAAGTAAACACCCAGATCGATACTCTGTTCTGCTTCTTTCTGTCTCTGAGTGACATTTTTACACACCACGGCCGCTATCTTTAGCTTATGTGCACAATATATTTTTGTCAGATAAAGGGTGCAAGCCTCTGACTGCAGTGTCTACATCTGTAAATATGTGCTTTTGATTTCTGCTAAAACTCCAGCTGACTTTAAAAACTAAAAAGAAAATGTTTTGGGGTTTTTTTTTTTTTGTTTTTTTTCAATCTGTAACATTTATGTAATGTCAAGAAAAGTGCATGAATTCCAGGAGCAGTTATTGGATTAACCTGATTTTATTGTGAAAAATGTGGGAAATTGATTAACATTATTAGGCAGGTGAAGTGCAAACAATAATGAGGATTGAGAAAATAACTCACAGGAAAATTTAGATATTTTTTTGCAGTGTGTAGCCTGCCTTTTGTTAACTGGAATAGGTTAGCCAAGTTGGTTAGGATAATGCAAAAATAATGCTAACAAATGATTTGTCCTTTAGGTGTTGAGGGGACCATACCTGAGGATATGGCATCTTTGATCAAAGCCTCACTGGGACTGTGATACACAAACATGCGAAACTTGAAACTGTACAAATGCATTTGTATGGGGTCTCCTGAGATTTTGGGAAGACTTGAGTATTCTGACTGAGCTAACACCATTGTGTCTGTACTTGAGAACTGCTGTAAACCATAAACTGCCATGCAAACACTGAAATCCGATAGATCAGATTTACAGTGTGACATGGCAGCTGTGCCTAAAACAGTTTTTACATACGCACAGTTTTTGCTCTCACTTTGACTACAAGACCAGTATAAACTGCATTTTAGCCTCTGCATTTTGTAAGTGTACCAAGCAGTAAAAACTTGAAAGAGTGTGATTTTTAAATCTTTAGTAATAAAAAGGCATTTAAAGTACACTATCACACTGGTCTGACAGAATTAAAGTGTCATTTCAGTTTAAACATATGCAGTGTTGCACTGCTCACATTCAGATAAAAGTAACATAGTGGTAAGGAGAATGATGCTTACTTGCCAAACTTTGATACAGGAAATATTTCAAAATCTAGGACTTAAAGAAAAAGGTTCGAGCATGGAGAATGGTGGATATATTTTTACCCGTCGGTCCATACAGTGTTACATATGTTTGCGTGTTCAGAAAAATACAGTTCAAATAGCAAGTATACTGAAAATGATATTCACCTTAAATTACTCTACCATTTCTGATTTAAAATTTGTGGCTGCATCACATGCATTTGGACTCTGTCAGTGTTAAGTGTAATGTCTTACATTTCATCCTGTTGTCATATTCTAATTGCATATTTAGGAAAGGCAGACTGCATCAAGCATACAGATATTTTAATTATCCTAGTATGTAAGAAAAAACCTATGGTGCTTGAATTTCTTTCATAGCTGTTTCTACTCTTTTAATTATCGGGCCGAGAGAAGACTTTTCGATTTAATAAAGCAGCTGCCGCATTAGTGTGCTGTATAAGTAGATAATGTGTTGTTATTGTAAAAGTGTTACTGTAAAAGCTTTTACTAAGTCATTTGTATGTTTGTTTGTTTTTTTTTAGTTTCCTGTCAAAACTGAATAATAAATATTGGAATAATTGTTTGTGTGGTGTCTGTAACAATGCACCAGTAGAGGGAGCCAATGACAATTTTTTTTTTAAACTATTATTTTTCTATCAGAGATCACAAAGATCCTCCCAAAGCCAGAGTTGGTAACGGTCTGTAGTAGTATACATTTCATAAAGGCTTCTATGCTGAAATATAATTACATTTCCAATTTTTCATTTGGGGAAACAGTAAAAGATTCTTTGATTAATCTAATGAAAGAGTGCCAAAATAATCACAGAGCAATAATATAAGAAATTACTAATAAACTGAAATTGGGAGCTCTGATATTTTTTCCGAAAATAATTGTTTGTATAAGTGTGTATTGTTACCTTGTTATCAACTCGCTGATGTAGACAGTTCCAACAGGCTTAAGAAAACTCAAGGGTACTGGTGAAACTGGTGATGTCTTGAATCATTTTTTTTTTCATTTTGGTATATACAAAAATGCTGCTGACATGTCTATAGAAGACTAACAACAAGTAAGCTGTCAAAATGTATCAATACAATATAATGTACAATTGCACACTTTATCATTCATTATATCTGTATATCATTATAATGCATTCATTTCAGATTAAAAAATTAGGAAAAATTTGTTCCTGTAAAAATGTGCTCAAATACCCCATCAAACTGGATCACCCCTGAAGGTCAGCAAAAATGTTGGTGCACATTTTACCAAGTTGTTCTGTCATATAGGCAAATCACAAGAAGGACTTAATGTCTTGGAAAACAGAACCACCAGATGATTATATAGAGTACTGTGCAAAAGTCTTGAGCCATATCTAATTCGTTTTTTGTTTCCAAGAGTTTATTGTAATTTTTAAAGTGTCTTGGTTTTTATTTGGACACTCATTTAAAGTCCAGTCCTTGTACCATGCAACACTGCCCATGGCTCATTCAAGCATAATAAAAAGCCCCTATTCCAGTACTGTCTATGCACCGATAGCTCGGCAAAGAAACAGTTTTAAGTTGTCTTTAGCCATTTTGTTACTAGACTGCTTTCACAAAAACATATAATTTTTATAGTATGTATAATATAATTTCTTTAGTTTGCAAATGTCAAAGATGATGCATTTTGAGAGAAACAGCTAAAACTTGACATATTTCAGCATGTTGTGCAGTGTGTCCTTAAAAATAGGACTTAAATAAGTCAAAGACCTGAGATGGTATCTGAGAGAGAAATCTGCTTTTTCAGTTTATCCATCGACCAGTCGCTGAAGCATCATCAGAAATGGTCTCGAGAGAAAAATGGCTGTCGAGGAGCTGTTCAAGTAAGGGAAAGATTAAAGGCTGGGGCATGACCAATTAAACAAGAACTGGACTGAAAATTAAAAGCAACAGGTAGCCATTTGTAAGACATGGTGGAGAGACTGACTTGGTTTGGGGCTGCGTTGTAACCAGTGGTTTTGGAAAACCGTCTGAATGGCCACAGCTTATTTTTTTTAGCATGACAATATTCTGTCTATGCATGCAGTAAAAGCATGCATGGATAGAAAAACACACAAACACTCAGTCATAGATCAGAACCTGGACCTCAACAATATTGAAGCAGTCTGGGGATCATCTTGACAGAGAACAGAGCAAAAAGCAGCCAACATACAAAGTACAGCACTGGAATGTCCTTCAAGAAGCCTGGAGATCTACTCCTGAAGGCTACTTAAAGAAATGCCAAGAAAGCTTGTCTAACAGAATTCAGGCTGTGTTGAAGACTACAGGTGGTCATTCCAAATATTGACTTTTAAGCTCATTACAAATGTACAAACCCTTATTTTGTCTTGGATTTTTTAATAAATGTTGATCTTGTATGTTGCTGCACCTAATTCCTGTTTTTGTAGCAAAATATGGAGAAAATAAGAAATGAGGTACAGACTTTTGCACTGTACTGTAAATCCATAGCTAATCTACTCAGCATTGGGGGAGTATCGTCCACACCTATATCCTGTCAAGTGAGCATCACATTTGATTCTGTAGGTGAAATAGAGAACTCCTTTGCGCAGCTGACAGCTTAAGGAATGAGTTCCTCGCTCTGGAAACACAATACACCTCCCTGCAATATCATTGTAGAGCACGTCCCTATCCCAGACTTCAAACCTCAACTCCTGACCCAGTTCCACTGAGCCAAAGTCATAGGTGGCATTCCATATCGGGTCATTGTCATCCATCACCGTGTCAGTCTCTTCATATATGCCATTGTAGAAGATCTTCACATAGGCATCTGTTTTTGTGAAGGTGTCTGCCCTCAGGCCTGCAGCTCTGTGAATCTCCAGTTGGAGAGTTCCTCTACCAGCCCTTAAAGGGCAACAATTATGGTCCAGGTTGGGAGTCGGTGAGCAGTTCTTGAAACCAAGTTGGTCTTCCTTCAGCTGGTTCTCTTTTATGTACTCTGAGACAGTCCTGATCAGATTAGCGCTGATTTGTGAATCCTCCACCAAGTGATGCAGAGGGAAGATGGCATAAGAAACCACATCGGGGTTGTCATGAAGGCTGTTCATCCAGCTGTGGTAGGCTTCAGATGGGTCCTGCTGGTAGAGGATGTCAGGGAAGTACCTCTCTCCTCCAGTAACCTCAATCTTATGGGTCATGAAGCCTTGGTAAAAGCCCATGCTCATGTTGCCTTTAAGGAGGCTGTCACACCTGTTGGAGAAAGATGCATTGGCAGGGAGGAAACCCAATGCCATACGGAGTTCAACATTCAGGCAGTTTTTGATCTCTGCCTCTGAAAAGCCCTTCAGGGTGGCCAGGCAGGTCCTGAAGGCAGTGATTCGCCTCACCTTACCACCGAGCTGGACCTAACACAAAACAGTAATAGAATGCATTATAACATCACCATTATTTTGCACCAGAAATGCTTTCTACAGCCTACATACTGCAGCATGAAACCCCTGTGTATCCAGCAGTTTCACAGACCTGGTGTATATAGTGTGTTCCATAAGTGTCTATTAGCCGTCTGTATAGGGCTCTGTTCTGGCTTGTGTTTAAACTCTGTGGGAGTCTCTTGAGATGCTTTGTGAACTCTGCACTCAGCGGTGGATGATCAGCCAGCCTGTAGCTGCAAAAACAAAAGGCATGTGGAGTTCAATCATGACACAACAGCAACTGAACCTTGCTTTTCTGTAGGAGGGACGATAAGCAGCTCAGTCCACTGAGTCCAACAATTCAAAAAGTAAACATTTCTCTCACGTTGCAATTGAGGTCATCCTTTCAGTTGTAGCACATACAACTGAAAGGATGAGCCTGTGTTGCTTTACCTGTAATAGGTGCAACTGATTTCATGAATGGCAAAAGTGGCTTTGTCCACACTGTGCTGCGAACGTGCAAACTTTGCTAAATCTGAGCGGCTTCCTCCCAGAACTGCCTTTCCAATGTTGTCAAGGCTCAAACCCAAATCCCAGTTGTTGTTAACCAGCGAGTTGGAGCTGCGCAGCAGGGAGTCCACAGAGTGGTGAAGTGCACTGGAAAGCTGCTTAGAGCAGCGGCTGAAGGGACGCCAGTCAAGCACTGAAGCTGGGAGTCTCTGAATCTGTGGAGCAGATGAAAGACAGGAAGTGGAGCGGGATGCAGGTGGTGGAGGAAAATATAGGAAGTTGAGGGGGAGGGAAAATGCAGGGAAAGTACAGAAAAAAAACTGGGTGAAGGAATGAACTTGAGGCTGATAAAGAGTGAGAAGGTTAAGCAGTAGGTTTCATGTTTTCACCTCTCCTTTTTGGAATCGGTTCGGACACAGTGTACAGGTGTGGTTGTCAGCTAGGTGGGCTTTGACATTGATGACATATGCTCCTGTCCGACGCATCCGCACCACGTCAAAGCCTTCTCCAGCCAGATTGTGGCCCGGTACAAAAGGAGCTTTCTCACACTGTGACCCTGTGCCACTCCGACAGGCCTGGACCCTGCAGTCTTCCAGCATAATTGGCAAAGCCAACATAAACAGGAAAATATGTCTCTGCTGGTATCCTCCTGCACACATGGTTACTTAAAGGTAACACAATACAGAGAGGGGGGGGAAAGGGGGTCAGTGGATTTTAATGGTTACGTTGTATAAGCACATTTTTGTAACTGAATTATTTTCCTTTGAAATAAAGAAAATGACAATTTTTTGATGTAAATGCAGATGGGCTTCTAATCCTCTTAAATATATAAGCTGTAATCAGGCCACAGATATTTTGTTAAAGCTGAGAATGTGCACATTAGTGGCATACATTCTTACCTTGTCCTAGCTTTCTTTGTCCTCTACGTTTCGTCGTTGTCCAGTATTTTTTCCACAGTCAAAATAAATCTCTTGATTTTAAGTCCCCCTCCTTATTTGCACCGTTGATTGCACAGCTCGCTGTAAACAATGGAACCTCAGGCTGACGTCTCGATCCTGCTGGAAATAAAATCACGGTTGGACGAGCCTTAGCGTTGCTGAGAGGCTGTGCTGGAAGCCTGCTGCGTGCACACTTTGGTCTATCATCTGCCTTTTGAAAAAACCATGGAGGGAGTTGCCTGGCTATGCTGCTCTCTCCCACTCTGTCTCTCTCCCTCTCTACCCCAAGGCCTTCCCAATTTCCTCAGCATGAGCGGGTTTGTTTTTATTCTCAAGACCCAGTTCTGTAAATCCCTCACAGCCCTGTATGTGTGTGCACGTGCATGTGCATTTGTGGGGGAGGGAAATTTTGTGTAGTCACGAGAGAAAAGATGAACAGTGGTCTGAGCAGTCTTTACGGGAAATGGGTGTGTATTTATGTATGTTTGTACATGTGAGTGTACAGTGCACGGGTGTATGTCTGCTGGACTGAATCTGTGCTTTCGTTCACATAATGTCTGAGCTGGCCTGTCTGTGTGCTGATAACCTTAGCAAAACCATGAGCTCAGCTTTGCCACTGTCTATTTCTGGATGTGGGTGGCGTGTTTGTGGTTTTTTCTCAGTGAGGACAAAGGAGAGAAACATGTCTTTATGCAAAAGGTTTCATTCAGTGTAAGAGGTAGAGAGATTTCATTTCAGTTCATATTTGAATAAAGAATACTTTGTGTGGTGCCACAGATTTATGCAAGTTTTCCTAGTGTAAGTTCCCTTCAGTGTTAAAATTTTGTTCTTTACACTTTATACTATACAAACTATAAAGCAGGTATACTATAAAGTTCCAATTAAATATGCTTTGTATCAGGTCAAAGATTTAGCACAAATTCATTTGTTGTATCATGAAAAAAATTTCATACACACCCTGATCTTTTGTGAGGGCTGTTTCCTTGCTGACCATGACAAAGTATAAAGTAAAACTGAATTAAATGTTTTATTTGAGGCAAATGTGCAAGCAAGATCTGACCTTGATCTCTCTAATAATCCTGTGTTTGTTTTAATGTCGGCCTTCACTGATTACCCCATCCCAGATTCACATGAACTGGCCCACAAGTACTTGAATTGTGTTGGACACTGCTGTGTATATAAGATTTTTGTCTTTCATGTTGTTTTAGTGAAGCACTGAGGTCTGCACTGCACTTTCAAGTTCCTGTGTATGATCTGTACATATGGTTTTGAAAATAAAGCTGACTTTGACTTTGACTAATATTAATGACTGATTAAAAATGGGTTGGAGTGAGAGTTGTGAACCTTGTTTGCCTTCTAAAGGGAGTCTACATGGTTAGAGAAATACCATTAATGAATACAATGATAAAATAAAGACTGATCCATATAATGTCTGCTATGCTCTAGTGCACTTTCAGAGTCACACCAGTTTTTATAGTAGGCCTTAGAGACAGAAAGTATCAACATATAAAAAAACATGTGATACTTTAGATTTGTACCCCAAAAGGTCGATTTTGTTCATCTGGACGTAGCGTTTTCAGTGGGACAAACATTTCGTCTCTAATTCAGCTGAGACTCAAGAATTCTTGAATCTCAGCTGACTGCAGGTTTCCCCAACCTTATAAACAGTTCATTTGCACAATGAAACTAGCACCACTGAATGAACAATGGGCTGTGAGGTGAATTCCTTGATCATTAATGTGCAAATTCTCATGACCATTGATCAACAAGTACTGATCAAAGTGGTGCTAGTGCTAGTTTCAGTCATTGTGCAATGTACTCTTTATAATGTAGTCAGCTGAGGGTGAAGAAGTCACTTGGATGAGTGATGAAACATTTCTCCAACTGAAAACGCTACGTCCAGATGAACAGAATCAACTTTTTGGAACCAGGTATTTGTCCAATTAGGCTCGTTAAACTCTAGTTTCTGTTTGCTTGTGTCCACTTTTGGCTACTTCTCCCGCACTCAACCACAGAGTACTATATAATACAACTGTAGCATAATATATGCCTATGAAAATCATTAGGACCTGTCAAAACATGTCCAGTTGCAAGTAAATGAAACCTCCATTGAGTTAATGAGAAAGACACATTTGCTAGTTCTTCTTGCTGGAGGACAGCAAGAAGAATTTAGACGCTCTCAAATCTCATGTTCCCCCTGCCAAAAATGAAACAGCATCCTCCAAAAGAAGTTGCCCGGTTTCATGCCAAGGTAGGTATCCCCAACAGAATTTTTTTTCCCTGCATCAGGAGCACACGGCAGCTGTCTAAATCATGGACAAATAGTATCTCACATTCTTGATTTTTAGTTCACAAACACTTCTTAAAATAACTTATTACTCCAGACATTTTTGAGGTTTTAGCTATTAATACAGTAAAGTTATGATACAAATTATTATCAGGCAAAATATCATTGGTTTGGTCAAATGATCCCATCCGATAACATGTGAGAACAATAAATGTAACATTTTCTGTTGTAACCCACAAACTGAACGGTAATGTAACAACACAAATTTTTCCCTTTTTCACAAAACCAAAACAGTTTTGAATCAATGCATGTCTTTATTAACATGTCTGTGGATCTATGTGGATGTTAAAATCACCTACAATAATGATTTTACCTGCGTGTTAAATCTGATTAAACAGTGTGAAAAATCAGATAAAGGGGCAGGGAGACAACCGATAATAACAAGTAAAACTAGTTTTTGACAATTACTGTAGACAAGACTTAGAGTTAGACTTTCAAATGAATTAAAAACCAGTCTAGCTCTTACTTAAGTCAACTTTAAAAAAGCATCTCAGAGATCTTAGCAACTGGTACATTATGCAAACAGCATTTAAATACAAAAATAATGATATGCTTTGTATTTAGACATTGTGAAATTAAAAATAAATTGTTCTTTGGTTATGAATTATACACAGTTTATTGCAAGCAGTGTGAAAATCATACACAAAGTTCTTTTATTGGAGCAAAAATAGAATTAATATAAAACATGGAATGTGCATATTGACCTCAAGGGGGAGCCATTGGGCTTACTGTTAACTTGGAAAATCTCTTCACCTTCTTTTTGCTTTGAAAAGAGTCAAAATTTTTTCCAGAGCTATAGTATAATAGTATAAAGTTCTCGAGTACAAAACACAAAAAAACAAACTGTAAAGGCTGATCCAAAATAGAAGCTCTTAACATTTTTCAGTGCTGTAAGAAGCATGACAACCAATAGAGTCACATTACTATAATCTTTGTATCTAGTTGATCAAGGTATTACGTTCTTATTACATCTTGTTGTGTATCCATCTCAGCCTCTTCAGGTATTTTCTCATAACCTCTCATAGTTCTAAACCCTGACATCCTCCTCCTTCTTTTCACCAAGAAAACTGCCACTATGGCCACCAGCAGTATCATACCGATCACCCCAAAAGCAACACCTGCCTTTTCTCCACTAGACATCTGATTCAGTTTGGGATGAAGATTTTGAATAAATTCCTTGATTTCTTCTGGTTTGGCAAGTTTCCACTTCTTGGTCTGGCCCACTCTCACCCAGCTGTTTTCTCCTTCAGTCATCACCATTACTGTGTTGGTGGCTTGCATGCTGATAAGTGGAGGTTTGGTGAACGGAGGCAGATGGATGGGTTTCAGCTCTCCGCCTGTGAACAGTCCAGACTGAACACAGTAGAGGATTTCACAGCCATCACTGATTGCAGCAAGGTGCTGACTGAACTTGGGAGGGCACCTGCTTTGATTGTTTGCCAGTGGGTTGGTTGACTGACAGCTGAAGAGACCTCCGAATGGTACTGAGAATCTGGTACCTGCCTCATAGTCTTTACTCACACAGATCACCTCACCATCTGAGAGGAACTTTAGTGGAATGAAATCTGGGGGGCAGCTTTTGCTTTTTGTGAGGGGGTTCAGGAGCGAGGGGCTGTATATGCCTCCAAACAGATACCCTGAGTTTTCTGGAGCCTGTCCATTTACAGAGCACCAGTAGGTGTTGATGCGAGCAGAACGAACATAGTTGTTGTCCTGACAGTGTGTTTCATCACAGTTAACAAATATCAAACAGGAATGACTTTCTACATGACATTCATACTTAGAGTAACTTTGTTGTCTCACCTCTGATCTTAGTAAAGTTGGTAAATAAGGTGGACGACAGGAGAAGGCACCTGTATCTGGGTTTTTCTGTGCCAGGGCATCACAAAGTGGATCTGCATCTGAACTGAGTTTTACACACTCTTGGTAGACACCACCAAAACTGAGGTTTGTAGCGGGACCCTCACAGGAATTATCATCCTTGTTAGCCTGGAAGTTGAAGTTCTGGGCTTTCATATCAACACATCCAGGGCGAGTATTGATCTTGTAGTAGCGCTCTATAGCCCGACTGATTGTAAGAGCAACTTTTCTAATCGTAGGGTGTGGCAGATCAGTGAGAGTGTTGGTGTTTATGAAATAGTGCAGAGGAAATCCTGAGCGATCGATGGCAACAAGGTTGTTTCTGGTACTTTCCTGCCACTTCTGCAGAGTGATGCCAGGATAAAAAGGTGCACCTCCGTGGCTTTGAATGAGAGAGTATGTAATGTTGGACTGATATGTTTGAAGTGATGAGCTCTGTTGGGCACTTTGACTGCTAATATCAAACTTCAGCTTATCAAAGAAGTTTAATCCAGCCTGTGCTTTCACAGAAGAACTTTCTGACTCACTGTCTGACACATATGAGGAACAGAGATAGTCCTCCTGCACCAAAGCCGCCCCAGCATCCACAGTAGTGATGACATGAGTCCCATAGTCCAGCACCATCATCTCCGAGAGAGAGTCCGCATTTTTCGTCTGGTTGTTCTCAATTGCATCAGCGATGTCTCTGACTTGCTGAGCAAATCTTGTGTCCAGAGTGAAGTCTGGATAAGCCTCAACTGTGTAGAGGAAGTTACGAACCTTTGAAAGAGAGGATTACAATATTATTATTTTTCATAGATATATTTTTTTTAGCATTAGAAAAAATGTATTTTCGTTTTCTTATCTTTAATTAAAGACTAATTTATTCCATGATTGTTGAATAAATCTTGAATACAAGAACATATTTTTTTTTAACAAACGTTTTTTGCAAACGATTTTAAATTTATGCTGTACAACAGATTAAAGAAAAAATATGTAATGCCATTGATCATACTTTAGGAGCGAAAAAAATAAAATTCTTTCACAAATTTTAAAACACAAAAAACTCTTTAAAGTGTCTTAAAGAAGAAACACCACAACTATGGCACCTACCCTACATTTCATTTTACACTGAAAATAAAAACTTACCTGCACTCTGGCTGTGGTTGACAGGTCTCTGACCTGATGGGTTTTCATTCTCTTGTTCTCAGTAGAAAATTTACCATTGAGAACTGGGAGGAAGGATATGTCTGCATTAATGCTTTCAGAGGTCGAGCTTTTCTGCTCAAGCCAGGACCTGATGATCTCTGAGCTGGTCTCCACACCTGTCTCTTTGTGAGGGATGACAAAAACTTCATCTGGGATAAGGTAGAGACCGTCCTCAGTGGTCTGACACTGGAAGTAGCTGAGGTTCATAACTCGGCCCATGTCCATGTTTCACAGATTGTCCCATCCTCCACCTGGCAGCACCTCCAGTGCTGTGATGGAGAGGTTGACAGACTCACGGCATTGTCTGAGCCAGTTTGGCGGATGGATCACAGGTACTGAAGAGCAGGCACGAAGCAAAAAGATCACCAATAGGGCTACGGCAGTTTTCATGATGGCTGTGTCAGAAATGAGCATTGGCCACTGAATATATAGCTCAAGCAACAGACCTACTACTCCTAGGTAATGTATCATATGACCAAGAGAAACATCTCGTTCAGCAACTAAGAGGTTTTTGTTTTTTACCTCAGAGTACACTTCTCTGTCAGTGTATAGAGTATGCTAAAATGAAATCTAGACAAACTTTCCTCTTGAAGTGTAAAGTTTAAAGTTCAAGTGAAAACACAATTCCTTATTCTCATTCTCATATGTGTGTGCGTGTTTGTATATCTATAATGCAGCATCCAAGAAGGGTCTTCAGTATGAAGAGCTGGACAGCACCAGGCCCCGACATGATTCATGCCTACTCGCTGAAAAACCAAGTGCTAATTGACGAGACATACACAGAATGTGTCATGCGGTTATATCAGAAGGGAATCCCTTCTAAAACAGAAAGCGTAGTGGGGGAGCCAAAGCAGTAGAGAAAATAAAACTAAGTTGCTAAAATATAATTCATTTACCAAAAAAACAACAATAAAAAACCAGGGACAAAAAGAATTTAAACATATAAAACGGTTAACTAAAAAAGTTCCAATGGCCTAAGCCGATCTCTTAAAAATGCTAAAAGTCCAATAAAAGTCCATTAAAATCCAGACACGTTGTGTTTGACAGGCATGGCTAGTGTCTCGCTGTCCAACGAGATAAGACATTCTGCCGTCACCTCTTTATTCTCCGCCAACGGTGTTCTTTCCTCCTTTGGTCTACCACAACACCACTGTAATCTCTTTCCACCGTCGAGCTGGTTTGGTCATCAAGGTCATCATCATCATCATCATCGTAGTCCTTTCGTCTGTTATGTGCACCTCTGCATGGCAGTCGCCATGATGCCGCTTACCACCCCATGACCCTCTGCTCATCCATCCAAGGCTCCTCCTTCTCTTGGAAACACATGTCAACAATATCACAATAAAAGCATGTAATAAAACTGTAAGAATAAAACACTTAACATTATTAAAAGATTAAAAATGATAAAACACAGCTAGACATGCAAAATAATTAAAAACACCACGTTAACAAGCCAATCACAACATGCAAATTCCACCTTGTGACAAATGGCTAACTGAAGACTGGACAGTCCTGATCCCCAAGGACCCCAGAAGGACCCCAACTTCCAGCCAGTGACCTGCCTTAGTATCACATGGAAGCTTCTGTCAGGCATCATAGCAGCGAAGATGAACAGGCACATGGCTCAATACATGAGCGGAGAACAGAAAGGAATTGGTAGAAATACCAGAGGAGCGACACACCAGCTACTAGTAGACAGAGCCTGAGACTGCAAGACCATACTGACCAACCTGTGCACTGCCTGAATTGACTACAAGGCCTATGACTTGATGCCCGACATGTGGATCCTGGAATGCCTAGAAGACAAGATCAACAGGACCTTTAGAGCCTTCATTAGAGGCCAACTTCAAGCCAACAGCACAAGTCACCATTAACTATGGGATCACCACAGTCCAGCACCCTGAGACTGTACACTAAGCAGAAGGAAGGAGGCAGGGGACTAGTGAGTGTCAGAACCATGTTCTAGGTTGAGATAACAAACATCCATGAGTACATCAGGAAGATGGCCATAACTGACCGCACGCATAGTGAATACCTCAGGCAGCAGAAACCCAAGAAAGAGGAAGAATAGGAGGAGCAATCATGGAAGGACAGGCGCCAGCATGGTATG
The DNA here is from genome assembly GCF_001858045.2 of Oreochromis niloticus. Taxonomy (NCBI): domain Eukaryota; kingdom Metazoa; phylum Chordata; class Actinopteri; order Cichliformes; family Cichlidae; genus Oreochromis; species Oreochromis niloticus. The sequence continues at coordinate 22,091,003 of NC_031977.2, forward strand.
TACCACTGGTAGATAGAGGAAATGGGTGACATCCAGAAATCCTACCAGTGGCACTTAATTTTGAATTACAACTGCAGAAGTAAATAATGCAGGAGCTGCTCTTAGAAACTGCTTGTCATGGTCCTGGGTCGGTGACCCAGTGTTTTCATTTTGTATTGTTATTTTTATTTTTTGTTCCCCAGTCAGTTGTGTCTTTTGTCTCTCCTGTCTCTGTGCTCCGTGTTCTCTTTGTTCAGTGTCTAGTCCGTGTCTGTGTTATACTTCGTGTTTTACTTTGACAGTCCCTTGTCCTATGTCAGTGTGTCTGGTTTTGCTTCACCCTGGTCTCTTCATCTTTGATTGCTCCCAGCTGTGCTCCCCTCATGTGTCTCATTCCCACATTTCCCTCAGTGTATTTGAGCCCTGTGTTTCGCTCTATCAGTGTCGCATCGTACCCTTTTCATGCTCTGTGTGTTTCTCTCCATGCTTCCTTTGATCCTCGTCTTCAGTCTCTCGTTTCCATGTTTCCTCATGTCTGGCATTAGTTTTTAGTTTCTGGTTTAGGTTTGTTTTTTACATGTTTATTTTTTGTGGAGTTTTGCACTTCAATAAAGCAGCCTTTTTAAGTTTATTCCTCCATCTGAGTGTTTTGTGTTTGGGTCCTACATCCTGACTGCCACACAGCCATACCATGACACTGCTGCAGTTTTCATGACAGTTGTATCAGATATTAGCATTGGGATCAGTGAATATATAGCTTTCTGGCTGTGTCAGAAATGAGCATTAGCCAATAAGCAACGTGTCAAGCAACATTCCTCCTACTTGTATCATATGACCAAGAGAAACATCTTGTTCAACAACTAAGAGGCTTGTTTACCTCAGAGTACATTTCTCTGTGAGTGTATAGAGTATGCTAAAATGAAATCTAGAGAACCATTCCCTATTGAAATTTAAAGATCAGGGGAAAAAGCAAGTACGTTTTCTCATTGTCATATATACATACATATGTATATATATCTATCTATAGATATATATATATATATATATATACATATATATATATATATATATAGATAGATAGATATACACTGGCACCCCGAGTTACGAAATTAATTAGTTCCCGAGGGTCTTTCGTAAGTCGAAAATTTTCGTAAGTCGAAGCACCCATTGCGCGTTTTGAGTGAGGCGATGCTGAACGATAGGCTATAGGCTAATTGCTAACTAGAACAACAATAGCTGTGTCCAAATTCATGGGCTGCATCCTCCTGAGGACCCGGCCTTCGCGGTCTACGTGGGCCGGGTCCTCAGAAGGTTGGGTAGGCCGGAAGTAAACGGCTGTGAAATTGGACGGTCTAGCCTTCTGATTAACGTCACCGCTGTCTCGGTGGAGTTTAATAAACTCGGCCGTCTGCTCCTTGCTATTTAAAATATAACAGGACACTGGCGTAAATTCTCGACCGTCTCATACTTCTTTTTAATCAGTTTTCTGTTTGACGTTTATTCAGTGGTGTAAAAACCAAGGAGGAACCCACCCGGGGGATTAATAAAGTTTTATTTTATCTAATCTAATCTAATCTAATAACTTTAATCTCAGCCAAACCGATTTACTCACGAACAAATAAAACACTGAAAAAAGCCAAACAATAACATTTTTAGGTTGTCTAAGTGACTTATATATTACGTTTAACCCGAGTAGCGAAAGTTGGCGGTGATCTGAAAATGATGTGCCGGGAGTTGTGCCGTTCTCGGCGGCTTCAGTGACCCTCGAGCTATCGGCTAGCTATCGAGCTGGTGGGTAACAGACGTCTCCGAAAACGTCGAAGCACTTTTGCAAATATGCGATGTCTTGATAAACCGAGCAGATATTTCAAGTTTACACACCCACATTCTCGCCTGAAAATATGTTAAAAGTTTATTTTGTGACCCAGAAGGATTAATAACAGTAATTGTAAAACTTAGTAGCGGCCGCCATTGCCGGAAAATGCAGTTTGGCTGGGCCGCGCTATGAATTCTGGGATATGGTGGGCTATGAAGGACACACCTGACCCATCCTTCAAATTCGGGGAAAAGGAGGACGCATTTGTCGGCTGCATTTGGAGGAGTCTACGAATTTGGACAGCCTTCGGCACGTCGCTGTGACGTAATCGGTCTACAAATGCGTCCTCAGGAGGATGCAGCCCATAGCTAGCTGTGTCCCAAAACGTCGGCTGCATCCTTCGGAGGACCCGGCCTTCGCGGTCTACGTGGGCCGGGTCCTTCAAAGACCAAGAAGGCCGGAAGTGCGAGGCTGTGAAATGGGACGGTCTAGCCTTCAGATTTGCGTCACCGCTGTGTCGGTGGAGTTTAATAAACCCGGCCGTCTGCTCCTTGCTATCTAAAATATAACAGGACACTGGCGTAAATTCTCGACCGTCTCACACTTCTGTTTAATCAGTTTTCTGTTTAACGTTTATTCAGCTGTGTGAAAATCCCGGAGGAACCCACCCGATGGATTAATAAAGTTTTATTTAATCTAATCATCTAAATAATTTTGATCTCAGCCAAACCGATTTACTCCGGAACAAATAAAACACCGAAAAGGCAAACAATTACATTTTTAAGTTATCCGAGTGACTTATATATCATGTTTAACCTGAGTAGCGAAAGAGCGGGGGTCTGAAAACGATGAAGCCGGGAGTCCGCTGCTCTCGCCGGCTGGAGTGACCATTGAACCCCCATCCCCCCCCCGGCTTGCTATCGAGCGGGTGGGTAACAGACGTCTCCGAAAACGTCGGCACACTTTTGCAAATATACGATGTCTTGATAAACCAAGCAGATATTTGTAATTTGCACAGCTACATTCTCGCCTGAAAATATGTTAAAAGTTTATTTTGTAACCCAGAAAGATTAATAAGACTAATTTTAAAACTTAGTAGCGGCCGCCATTGTTGGCAGCTGAAATCTGGCTGGGCCGTGCTATGAATTCTGGGATATGGTGGGCCACGAAGGACACACCCGACCCATCCTTCAAATTCGGGAAAATGAAGGACGCATTTGTCGGCCGCATTTGAAGGAGTCGACGAATTGGGACAGCCTTCGTCGCCGGGCTGTGACGTAATCGGCCTTCAAATGCGGCCTCCGGAGGATGCAGCCGACGTTTTGGGACACAGCTAACATGTCGTTCAAGTGGAACAGCGAAGCGCAAGTACGGAAGCCAAGGGGTTGTCACATGATTCGGAAGGCATTGTGGGCATTGTAGGCTCAGCCAATCAGAGCCAGTGAATTTCGTTACTCGGGCATTTTGCCATAACACGGGCAGAAATATTGCCGTTCAGTGCCTTCGTAACTTGAATTTTTCGTGAAACGGGATATTTGTAAGTCGGGGTTCCACTGTATATATATATGGACACACGTGTGTGTGTGTGTGTTTAATGTAATGTGTGTATAATATGTGGAATTAAACTGAATTCAAAATAAAGCTACAACAAAAGGAAATAGAGCTCACAAGTTAGTGTGCTGTATCTCACGTCTGTCGTATTTAGTTATGTCTATATCTATATCTAACAATATGCCTCTTTGTTTTATCGTCTGACACATGTCACCTTCAAAAGCATAAAAGAAAAGAGAATGAAGTGCTCTTTGGGGTCTTTCAGTTTGTAAGTTATCACCTAAGAAAATTTGACCGTTGCATATCAGTCAATAACTGGTTCAAACACCTAGATGTAGCATGAGTTTTTGAATTAAAAATGTGATAATGGAAAGAAACAAAAAAATCTTTCGCTGAAGCAGAAAAAATCTTTCACATATCTGGCTAAATCAAGACCCATCTCAAAGAGGTAGGCATATCATTTTTAAAGTAAAATCAAGGGACACTTTAAAGAATGAAAATAGCAACTTTAAAGCCAGTCCAGGCCTGAAAGATGATCTTGAGATAGATAATCAAAGAATATCTTGTATAGCAGAACAATGATGGGAAGACACAAGTATATGTTTAGTGTTTTCTTTGCTTTCTTTTTCTTTTTTAAATTCCATTTTGGATTACAAATGGAGCCAGAGAAAAGGAGTCATAAGGAGCATTGTGTTCACTCTTTTAGGACTGTGTTAGAAATGAATTATGCTAGTCCAACCTACGAAACAAATGTAGGAGCTAGTTCTCAGAAACTTTTTCAGTATCCCTCTGACACATGATGTTTCTAATTTTGGCAATAATGCACAGATGAAAGTAGTGAATCCTAACTGGTTCAAATGCCTAGTCATTCAGGTAGATTTGAGTGAGCTTCTGTTTTCTTACCCTTCACAATTCAAGTGCATGTTCTTAGTTATTGTGGCTCTTATTGGACAAACATACAACTTTGGCTCTTTGGAAGTGTAACGGAGGGAAGGTGTTTCTTTGCACAGATGTTAAAAAAGAGAGAAACCCTCCTAAAAACAGACAGAGCAGTGGGGCAGCCAAGGGAATGCACACAAATTTAAAAACTGTAAGGATAAGATATAATTTATTACATTTAAACAGTTAAAAAAATATAAAATAGATTAAAACAGCCCTGGCCAGGGGACAACAATAAAAATCAATAAAACACAAGATTAAAAGTCCAGTGGCGATCGCCACGGTATAGAAGTCACTAAAAGTTTAAAAATTCAGTGAAGCGGTGCAGGAGGGAAACCCGGCGGCGTCCTCGGCTTCCTCTTCGCGTTCTGCGCCCCGGTGCGCTAAAGGAAGAAAGGCAGCGGCAGTCACTACTCTTTTAGGGAGCTATCGTTCATTAAAAGGGGACAAGTCAAAAAGACTTACCCCGGGTGGGCAGACCTCTCAACTCTGCCCGCCGCTTCCTTGTGACCGGTAAATGGCACTGGCCTGCCTCGCCGCCTCTAATTCTTCGCAGACGCGTAATCTGGGCTTCCGTTGCTGCAGCCGTCGGACTGCTCGCTCCGCGTCCTCGGTCGCTGGCGCTGTATCTCCCTCCCGTTGCTACAACAGTCGGACCGCTCGCCCCGCGTCGCTGGCTTTCCCTCCTTTCACGCCAAACTGTACCAGTCTCTCTGCGGGCTTGCAGGCGACGCCGACTGACACCATTCGCTACGCCATCGCTGCCGCTCTGTCTCTGCCCCTCACTGACGCCAACTCCGGCGCCGCCGCCGCTTGCGGCCGTCAGCTGCCACTTTTTTTTTTTTTTTTTTTTTTTTTTTTGTCTGTCCCATTTGGTTCTTAAGCCGTCAGAATTGTTGTCTGAAGACCAACAAGGATACCAAATGGATTTATTTTGCCAAATGGATCATCATGGCATTGCCGTATTGGTCCATTTGATCAAACTTTGTTGTTATTATTTACTTTATTTTCAGTTGTTACAGATGGGACAGACATGACTGGGGGATAGGAAAGGGAGAAAGAAAGAGAGGAAGGAAAAGAAAAACAGAAGGGAAAAGGGACAGTGAGAAAGGGCACTTATAAAGACAAAGAGAAAGAAAAAAAAAAAATCTCCTGGATCACCTGTTGAGAGAAAAAGAAGGGAAGACAAGCAAAAAAAACCAAACAAAAACAAAGCAACATACTAAACACAACACCATCACGTTAATCTAGCTGAGTGTGAACAGCAGTAAATACTAAATATTGAAAGTTGTTGTGCAGCACGCAGGACAGACAGCGCACAATGTGCTTTGAAGTAGCAGCTAAGAAAGGTGTAGTTTATGTCTACGAACAGTGAACACCCGTGTGCACACCTGTGTGGATCAACGCGCTTGTATACAAAAGGTTTTCCCATGTAACGGTCTGCTAGAGGGTGTGGAGGCCCATAGCCCCGTCCCCCAGGGCATGAAGCAGGCATGGAGGAGATCCAGGCTCCAGACATCCAGAGGACCCAGAGTGCGAGAGCCCAAGGAGTACCACCGGAGGGGCATCCGTGCCACCTTCCTGGGAAGGGCTGAGGAGATCCCCAGACGAGGGGGTCACCCAGTAGCCACGGAGCAGAAGCCAGAGGGGCTGCACCGGCATGCCCGCCGGCTCTGCCGGCAGCCAGCTGTGCCAGAGTGAACCGAGTTGCAGGCCCCGAGGCCGGAGGCCCGAGGGCCCCCTTTGCCCCGGAAGAGGCCTGACCGAGCGACAGGCATCGGGCCCCGCCAAGTAGCCACCGGGAGTGAGCCGGTGCATACCTGAGCGCCCAGCCCCGGACACCAAGAACCACCAATGCACCAACCCCTGAGGGCATCAGTTACCAGCAGGGAGTGTGGTGAGGGGAGATAGGCCTCCACACTTGGAGGGCCTGGGAGTACCCAGGGAGGTGGAGTCTAAGACCCGACCTGACATATAGACACAGACAAACAGGCACACACAGACATAAACATGCTTTCCCACCCTCATGCACACATATACAAACACTCAGCACTCACCCAACGTAGGGATAGACATACATAGACATGTACACACAATCATACTCCCCAAACATACTCTATGCCCTGGGTCCAGGTACCCTCGCCCCCAGAGGGGGAAACGGCACCCAGACCCAAGAGATGTGACCCTTTCCCCCGGGGTGGAGGCAAGCAGACCGCCCCAGGCTCCGCAGCAGCAGGGAGGCCAATCAGCTGCCACTTCTAGACCGCCATCACTGCTACTCTCTCTCTCAGGCCTGTTGTTTGTCGTCTGGTAGGCCCTATTATTGGTCTCCGGGAACCTCGCAGGTGTATATGGTTCATAATCAGGGAGGGGCGGAGTCTTTCCGGACAAGTCACCGATAAATACAATAAAACATGCAACAAAACTCACAGTAACTTGTCCACTTCCACCCTGTGACATCCCCCCACACTGAAATATTAGCAGTCCCTGCTAATGCTCCATCTCCCAGCCATGACCTTCTTGGAGTCTAGTTCCTTCTCCCACCGCCAAGCAAAAATATAACAAAGTGCGCCATACAGTCAAATGCCACAACGAGCAATCCCTTTCACGTCCCCATAGCATAGCTACCCTTGAGTCATTAGGTCCTAAACTGCACCTAGCTGCTACTGTGGGAATACTTCCAGGCCTAACCTAGGTTTCGTGCTTAATCCCAAGCACTGCTGCCCACGTCCCGCAAACTTGCAGTTGACCTCCCATGACAACCTACGTTGGACGTTCCTTATTCGCTCTTCTTGTGGCCAAACACTCATACCTGCGCACACTGTCCATACCCATCTGCTCAGTGGTCCCTGGCTTTGGCTCCAACAGTCCATCCTCCATCTTCTTATTTGGCCTATCCCTTTTAAACTACAGCAAAACTGGGGCACCAGAATACACATACATCATTTTACTATTCCCCTGACTAACCCAACTGCTCTTAACACCGTATCCTGTCGACAACGCCAATTATGTAACGGAGGAGGACCGATAAATACAATAAAACATGCAACAAAACTCATAAAAATAAAACACTGTACAATATTAAAGTAAAACACAGCAAAACATGCACCAAAAACTCACAGTAACTTGTCCATTTCCACCCCATGACAGAAGCATCTGCAAAGACAGCATGCTAACACTAAGCTAGCCAGACAGCATGCTAAAGCTAAGAATAAAAGTGGAGTGGATGCCGACCCCAACCCACCAGCCAGGCCCTGAACTGTAACAGCAAACAGGTGAGCTTTCAAGCTGCAGCCTGCATTTCTACCTGTTCATTTTTCTAAAGCAAAATCTAGTGATCACTTTGATGTGTCTTTGTGCTGGTTTACTCTTTTGCTTTGTGCTTTCAGCTTTGTGTTCTCTTACTAAGAGAAAGATAATATGTGTGTCCTCATTAGGATAGTGATTTGTGTTAGTGTCTGGGCCTGTAGCCTCAAGATTATAATGTTAAATGGTGATTATGAGGTAGTGTGTTTCAGCTGCTTGGCAGTGTAACAAGAAAGTAATGTAACGAGTAGTATAATTAATTACTTTCATCTTGGAGTAACTAAGAAAAAGTGTTGTGGGTAATATATTTAATGATTACTTTTTTTGAGTAATGACCCCAACCAACATTAATTAATGTCTATGATATACGGGGTGAGTGGTTGAAGTTTTCTGTTAGTAATCGCTGCTGTTCTTGCCCTGTTAGCCTCTTATCTACAGTGGCTTGCAAAAGTATTCGGCCCCCTTGAACTTTTCCACATTTTGTCACGTTACAGCCACAAACATGAATCCGTTTTATTGGAATTCCAGGTGAAAGACCAATACAAAGTGGTGTACACGTGAGAAGTGGAACGAAAATCATACATGATTCCAAACATTTTTTACAAATAAATAACTGAAAAGTGGGGTGTGCGTAATTATTCAGCCCCCTGAGTCAATACTTTGTAGAACCACCTTTTGCTGCAATTCCAACTGCCAGTCTTTTAGGGTATGTCTCTACCAGTGTTGCACATCTAGAGACTGAAATCCTTGCCCATTCTTCTTTGCAAAACAGCTCCAGCTCAGTCAGATTAGATGGACAGCGTTTGTGAACAGCAGTTTTCAGATCTTTCCACAGATTCTCGATTGGATTTAGATCTGGACTTTGACTGGGCCATTCTAACACATGGATATGTTTTGTTTTAAACCATTCCATTGTTGCCCTGGCTTTATGTTTAGGGTCGTTGTCCTGCTGGAAGGTGAACCTCCGCCCCAGTCTCAAGTCTTTTGCAGACTCCAAGAGGTTTTCTTCCAAGATTGCCCTGTATTTGGCTCCGTCCATCGTCCCATCAACTCTGACCAGCTTCCCTGTCCCTGCTGAAGAGAAGCACCCCCAGAGCATGATGCTGCCACCACCATATTTGACAGTGGGGATGGTGTGTTCAGAGTGATGTGCAGTGTTAGTTTTCTGCCACACATAGCGTTTTGCATTCTGGCCAAAAAGTCCAATTTTGGTCTCATCTGACCAGAGCACCTTCTTCCACATGTTTGCTGTGTCCCCCACATGGCTTGTGGCAAACTGCAAACGGGACTTCTTATGGTTTTCTGTTAACAATGGCTTTCTTCTTGCCACTCTTCCATAAAGGCCAACTTTGTGCAGTGCACAACTAATAGTTGTCCTATGGACAGATTCCCCCACCTGAGCTGTAGATCTCTGCAGCTCGTCCAGAGTCACCATGGGCCTCTTGGCTGCATTTCTGATCAGCGCTCTCCTTGTTCGGCCTGTGAGTTTAGGTGGACGGCCTTGTCTTGGTAGGTTTACAGTTGTGCCATACTCCTTCCATTTCTGAATGATGGCTTGAACAGTGCTCCGTGGGATGTTCAAGGCTTGGGAAATCTTTTTGTAGCCTAAGCCTGCTTTAAATTTCTCAATAACTTTATGCCTGACCTGTCTGGTGTGTTCTTTGGACTTCATGGTGTTGTTGCTCCCAATATTCTCTTACACAACCTCTGAGGCTGTCACAGGGCAGTTGTGGAGCTGTTTTGCAAAGAAGAATGGGCAAGGATTTCAGTCTGCAGATGTGCGAAGCTGGTAGAGACATACCCTAAAAGACTGGCAGCTGTTAATTGCAGCAAAAGGTGGTTCTACAAAGTATTGACTCAGGGGGCTGAATAATTACGCACACCCCACTTTGCAGTTATTTATTTGTAAAAAATGTTTGGAATCATGTATGATTTTCGTTCCACTTCTCACGTGTACACCACTTTGTATTGGTCTTTCACGTGGAATTCCAATAAAATTGATTCATGTTTGTGGCTGTAATGTGACAAAATGTGGAAAAGTTCAAGGGGGCCGAATACTTTTGCAAGCCACTGTATTATTAGCCTATGTTAGCTGCTGTTCTCCTGTGTTAAGGTAACTGTCTTTGAAGTGGATCTAATGTTGGACTCTGACACTTAGTGAACAAACTCTCATATGATGTGAGAATGTTATCAACCAGTTAATCAAACGGAAGATACAATTTTTAGGACACCTGAGCCTAAAATTTGCTGGCATGTCTAATCTGCTTACAATAAGCAATTGTGACAAGATCAGGAATAAATGCACAGATTAATGAATGTTTTAATGTCTTAAAGCACTAAACTCAGTTCAGGAGATGGGAGCTGTCAATGCTTATAGGGCCATTGCACAATGGCACTTGAAGAATAAAAAATACATTGACCCATTCGACTCTCAATAAATAACAAAAAAAAAAAACAACCAAAAAACATATATTGACTGTACCTTTAAATTCAGGTTGAATTGTATTTAATTGTAACTTTTTTGTGTGTTTTTTAAAAGACAGATGTATAATGTGTGCAATGTGAAAACAGAAACAGAAAACCTTTGAAAAGGTGTTCTGGTGTTCACGGAGTGTACATGACTAGAAACATACCATGCATAACATTAGTAATGTGCACTCACTAAAAGAGTTCAAGACTTTAATCTGCTTTTTGTTGGAAAATAACCACTTGGTGAATTCAAAGTTGGCATGTCACAAAGCTTTGTGTCTGTGTCTGCAGTATGATAGCCTAAAAGATAGACAGGCTGATTGGTGGAGCAACACTGTTGTTTTATTATTGTTGGCACAGATACATAAAAGAAAATCCCTTTTCAGTCCCATATTTGTGGTTGTTAAAAGTAGGAATTTACATGAAAATTAGAAAAGAACAATACATTGTTACCTTCAAACAAAGGAGAATGCAGAGGATAAAAGGTAACATTGATTAAATCATCCTGATATTGTATTAGTATCCTAATATGTTAAAACATCAACCAACATTAGCTTGTTATTATGGCATTACTTCTACTTTAAAGTAAGTATATACACAGATCTTAGTATGTTATTGCTAGCAGGTGATCACATGGTTACTTATATATTACTGACTAATTTTGCAATAATAAGCTAACATTTGCTTCCACATTATTAGTCCCAGATTCTGGCCCCTTAGTCTTTTACATATATTTCAGCTCAATATTATTCAGGTATAGCCATTTTTAAGACATATTACTTGGTTATTAGTTGCATATTACTTTGGTAATTAAGTAATAATAACACATTTTTTGCAGTATTACCTTCTTATTTCCACCTTATGACCACATTATTCTTTAGCAGGAAACTAAAGTACTATCTACAAAGTATTCAAAAAAATAGACAAAAGACAAATGTGTTCTTTGTCTTATGGTATACATTTAAAAAATTATATAAATCTTCTTACAGTATTGATTATATGTGGTTTACTAAAAGCACTTCATACATGTGGTTTATGTTTATGTACTAAAATATATACAGTATTGTGCTTCTTGGCCTCAAGAGAGCAGCATTGATCCACAATGTAGTCTGAAAATTACCTCTGCTTTCTGTTTAATGGGTCCATCTGGTGATTTCAGAGTAAGACTGCTACTCCCGATCTACAGTTTTACAGTGTAAGGTTTGTACGTTTACTATACTACAGTAATACAAGACTGAATTAAAATAGAAACTCTTCAATGTGAACATTTTCCAGAAATGTTGGAAGCACAAGTAAGATGACAAACAAAGAACAGAAATAAATGTCAGATTCCCTTGCACCAGTTTAATGTTTGTATCTTGGTGGCCATTCCCTAAGCTATATTCTGTTCTCAGGCCTCATCTTGTTGTGAATCCCTCTCTACTTCAACACGTATTTCCTCATAACCTCTAGATCTGAACCCTGACATCCTCCTCCTCCTCTTGAATAGGACCACTCCCACTATGACCACAATCAGCATCAAACCCATCACCCCAAAAGCTACACCTGCCTTTTCTCCATTAGACATTTGATTGACTTCAGGATTAAGGCCACGAACAATTTCCTTGATTTCTTCTGGTTTGGCAAGTTTCCACTTCTTGGTCTGGCCCACTCTCACCCAGCTGTTTTCTCCTTCAGTCATCACCATTACTGTGTTGGTGGCTTGCATGCTGATAAGTGGAGGTTTTGTGAACGGAGGCAGACGAATTGGTTGGAGCTCTCCACCTGTGAACAGTCCAGACTGAACACAGTAGAGGATTTCACAGCCATCACTGATTGCAGCAAGGTGCTGACTGAACTTGGGAGGGCACCTGCGTTGATTCCTTGCCAGTGGGTTGGTTGACTGACAGCTGAAGAGACCTCCGAATGGTACTGAGAATCTGGTACCTGTCTCATAGTCATTACTCACACAGATCACCTCACCATCTGAGAGGAACTTTACTGGAATGAAATTTGGGGGACAGCTTTTGCTTTTCGTGAGGGGGTTCAGGAGCGAGGGGCTGTATATTCCTCCAAACAGATATCCTGAGTTTTCTGGAGCCTGTCCATTTACAGAGCACCAGTAGGTGTTGATGCGAGCAGAACGAACATAGTTGTTGTCCTGACAGCGTGTTTCATCACAGTTAAAAATAAACCAACAGGAATGACTTTCTACATGACATTCATACTTAGAGTAACTTTGTTGTCTCACCTCTGATCTTAGTAAAGTTGGTGAGTAAGGTGGACGACAGGAGAAATCACCTGTATCTGGGTTTTTCTGGGCCAGAGAATCACAAAGTGCATCTGCATCTGAACTGAGTTTTACACACTCTTGGTAGACACCACCAAAACTGAGGTTGGTAGCTGGACCTTCACAGGAATTATCATCCTTGTTAGCCTGGAAGTTGAAGTTTTTGGAGTTGACATCAACACATCCGGGGCGAGTATTGATCTTGTAGTAGCGCTCTACAGCCTGACTGACTTTAAGAGCAACTTTTCCAATCGTAGGGTGTGGCAGATCAGTGAGAGTGTTGGTGTTTATAAAATAGTGGAGAGGAAATCCTGAGCGATCGATGGCAACAAGGTTGTTTCTGGTACTTTCCTGCCACTTCTGCAGAGTGATGCCAGGATAAAAAGGTGCACCTCCATGGCTTTGAATGAGAGAGTATGTAATGTTGGATTGATATGTTTGAAGTGATGAGCTCTGTTGGGCACTTTGACTGCTAATGTCAAACTTCAGCTTATCGAAGAAGTTTAATCCAGCCTGTGCTTTCACAGAAGAACTTTCTGACTCACTGTCTGACACATAAGAGGAACGGAGATAGTCCTCCTGCACCAAAGCAGCCCCAGCATCCACACTAGTGATGACATGAGTTCCATAGTCCAGCACCATCATCTCTGCAAGATAGTCCGCATTCTTAGTCTGGTTGTTTTCAATTGCATCAGCGATGTCTCTGACTTGCTGAACGAATCGTGTGTCCAGAGTGAAGTCTGGATAAGCCTTAACTGTGTAGAGGAAGTTACGAACCTTTGAAAGAAAGGATTACAATATTATTATTTTTAACTGCAGTATTTTTTTTATCATTAATATATAACTAATTTTCCATATGCCATATGTTTTTGAATAAATCTTGAATGTCATAATTTATTTCTTCCTAACACAAAAAATATTTTTAGCATTCATTGGTTTAAAGAGACTAATAAAGAAAAAATATGTAATGCCATTTATCATATTTTGCCATTTATCAACTAAATTTTAAAGGCAGAGTACTTCTTGCGCAAAAACAAAAAATGTTTAAAAGTGCTTTAATGAAGAAGTACCCCAACTGTCGCACTTGTGTTTCATTTTACACTAAAACATCTGAAAATAAACTTACCTGCACTCTGGCTGTGGTTGACAGGTCTCTGACCTGATGGGTTTTCATTCTCTTGTTGTCACTAGAAAATTTACCATTGAGAACTGGGAGGAAGGATATGTCTGCATTAATGCTTTCAGAGGTCGAGCTTTTCTGCTCAAGCCAGGACCTGATTATCTCTGAGCTGGTCTCCACACCTGTCTCTTTGTGAGGGATAACAAACACTTCATCTGGAATGAGGTAGAGCCCGTCCTCAGTAGTCTGGCACTGGAAGTAGCTGAGGTTCATGACTCGACCCATGTCCATGTTTCGCAGATTGTCCCATCCTCCACCTGGCAGCACCTCCAGTGCTGTGATGGAGAGGTTGACAGAGGCACGGCATTGTCTGAGCCAGTTTGTTGGACGGCTCACAGGTGCTGAAGAGCAGACATGAAAGAAAAAGATCACCAGCGGGGCTGCTGCTGCTTTCATGATGACTGTCAACTTGAGCACCAGCACCACTGCATATATACACCTTTAGCCAAGTCCCTCCTACTCTTATCATATACTTACCTTACTGTATCATATTACAATAACAGACATCTTGTTCAACTAATATCTGTCGGTTGAAGTTTTGTGTTCATTCCCATGTCTGCAATAGTTTGGGTTTTTTTACCCCAGAAACCGTTCTTGTACACCTGAAACTTTTGCATGTTTCTGCAGTTTTATGTTATAAATTTTTTTGATTATTATTGTTTTTATGCTTTGACTGTTTCTCAATCAAAGCATATTCAAAGTGTATGGTGTCCTAAAATTAACTTCAGAGAACCTGCCTCTACAGTAAGACAGTCTTAATCTTAAAAATATTAACAGACAGACACCTTAAGGTAGCGTCTTTGTTGTCCTCATGTAAAAGTGCAGATGAAAACAGTCTGTTAACATCTGAACAGTCACGTGAGTGTGCCTCACTGGAAAGTCCCAGGGAATTTTTGAGACTCCAACAGTCAAGCCTAGGCTTGTATGGCAAAACCTCCTTTCAAGAACCTTCTGTGGCTGGGGTGGGTGAGGGGAACGAGTTGAGCAGAAAAACACAAAGAAAGTTGGTGAACAAAACCAGAACAAAAACACTGGCTGCTGAAGAGTGAAAATACTCTATAATAATACTCTTTTTCTCTAAAAGTATGTGGTCAAGGCCAGTGGACAAGAAATTCTTTATCACTAAAGCTTACCATTCTATGTTTGAGAAATCTGGGAAACACAATGACGCTTTCATTCGGAGAATGAAGTGCTTTGATAACTTCATCATAGCCACAGCTCTGCTAGCTTGACTGAAAGCACTTCATACAATTCTATCCAAATACACACTGTCAGGAAATCAATATCCTTAGTATCCTTATTTTCCTATTATATTGTTTTATGTACTTTAATAATGAAGGCTTGTAGAGCAAGGCCACCTTTCACTCACAAACTAAGTGCTCAGCCAGACTGAAAAACAGGAAGTTTTAGTGCACAGGCATGTTAATAGATAAGACACAGAAAAGAGGAACTTTCCATATAAGCAATGTTTGAGACTGTGTGACGTGTAAAGTACCAAAATAACACCTATATGAGACACAGCTTATGATTCTAATGTTAGAGCTCTTGCAACTGGCGTTTGAGCTATGCAGGGGTCTCTCTCTTCCGGAAGATGATTGAATAAAAAGAAATATAAATGTTTTAACACACTATGAGTCGGTTTTCTCTGTTCTATCATGGGGACAAAAGGATCGGGGTTTAATAACACCAGCATGGAATAATCCAGGCACTGACTTTTCAGTACATGGGAGGATAAAGGTGTCATCCTGCTCTAGCACATTATGCAAAATGCTGCTATCATTTATTTTGAACAGTGAGTGATATCAACAGCGATATCAACTTTTCTGGTACCAACAAGTCAAATCAGGGTTAAACTAGGCAGAACCATCCCAAATGGTGTGCTGGTGCCTTCAGTTAACAGGAGGTGAGAAGTAACAGCAGTTACGTAGAATTTTCAGGTATCTTAATTTATTTAATCTTTTTTTTTCTGGCAGTTTTTTGCTTTAGGCCTACTGCTTACATTTTCAGACACATATCTGTACTTTCTACTTATTTATACTTTTGAAACACGGTTATTATTTTATTTCAGTATAAAAAGAGGATTTTAAAGAGGCAGACTTTCACAGAAGTAAAGATGGGCAAAGGTTCACAAGTCGAGATTTTTGTCTCAGTGCATGGTCGATCATCCAGGTAAGAAAATCCCAGAAACGTAATTGTGCTCACCCCCAAATAAACTGAATAACTGAATAAGCTTTCTCTGAGTTGAACCTTTCACCAACTGAAAACATATACAGGAGTGTTGAGCAGCTGGAATCCCCCACAAACATAGGACAACAGTCCTCTCCCAAAAATCCAGCAGCTGGCCTCCTCAGTTCCCAGACATTTACTGACTTAAAAGATACTACCCAGTGGTAAATATGGCCCTGTTCCAGCTTTTTTGTGATATATTGCTGCCATCAAAAATTCAAATGTACCACCATTGCTACAGTGGCACCAATGGTGGAACATTTTCTCATTTTAAACACTTGATGTTTTTTATGCTCCATTGTTAAGAAAATATGGGTTTATGACAATTGAAAATCATTGCATTATGTTTTTATTTACATTTTGTTAGAGTGAAGTCTTTTAAAATTGTCATTTGTGCAAGAATACATAACCATTGCTTGCAAAATGTTTCTTGCAGCTTCTGTTGCATGCATAAGATGAAGGAAGCTGTCTCTTCACTGTAATTTTCCGTTGCTCTGTATGGGGGCGACTGGAGAGGTTGATAAAAGTCATGCCTTGTATGTTATGGCGAGGGGCCACACACACACACACACCCTCACATACACAGACACACACACACACACACACACACACACACACAGACACACTCGCTCAGATACGCCTGTCTGTCACGTGGATGACTGAACTGTGTGTAACCGCCAAATGTGAGACGAGCCTTTCTGTTCTTTTTTGTCAGCAGTGGTTTTTTCTCCTTTCTTATTGTTGATTTACAAACACTGGTCTTAACTTAGGCAAATGAGGCCTGCAGTTCTTTAGATGTTATCTGGGTTCTTTTGTGACCTCCTGGATGAGTCACTGATGTGCTCTTAAAACATTTTTGGAAGGCTAGTCACTCCTGGGAAGGATCACCACTGTTCCAAGTTTTCTCCATTTGTGGATAATGATATAACACGTCTATGCCTGGTTCCATTCCATTTCTATCTTCCATTGTTTGACCTCCTACAAGGGTGAGAGTGAACTGCTTAACATGAAGAAGAACTTTGATCTTTGGCCTAGAGTCATCATCAGGTCATGTATTAGCGTTGAAGCCAGGTTCTACTGTTTGAAACCACAGCTCCTGTCTGCTGCAAGATTGTTATGCCTTAGTTCCTTTATTTAGTAGCAAAATCCAGTGTTTAGCTTATTCATTTATGGAAACTACGGACAATTCTTCTTGTCACAGCTGCCACCCTGATTTCCTGTTTGCCATTTAACACACTAACCCCCTTCCTTACTCCACCTTTCCCTTTTGTTTTGTTATTCTTTTTACTGCCGGCTGCTGGTTGTGCTGGGTCCCACGAGACATGCCTCAGAAACTTGATGTTTTAAAGAATTAGATGGGTTCCACAAACTCAGTAACTCAATTAATACTCGTAGTGTTTACATTTCTTCCACGTTTTGATGTTCCCCTGTTTCACTTTGTGGTATACTAGCTGTGTAGTTCTTGTTTTTGGTATTGCACGACTGTTAGTATCATTAGTCTTCTATTCACTGTCATGGTGATGACATAATGGGCTGTATATTTTCACATAGGGACAGGTAGTTTTTTTCTCCTCAATAAATAAAAGTATCATTAAAAAAAAACAGCATTTTATATATTTTTCTTTATCTATAGTATATAGTATCTATAATAGTAAAATTTGTTTAATGATCTGAAACATATAAGTGTGACAAGTGTAATAAATAAGGAAGAGGAAATAAGAAAACACATTTTCAGAGTGCTGTACATACTCAAATACAGTGGATGTGAAGACAGATTACAATCCTGTAAAACAGGAGAGATAATAAGCTGAGGAAGCACGCTGCTGTTCGCCAGAATGGCAAGTTTAAGACGGCTATGTGAGCAACTGAGTTCCAAGACACTCTGCTGCCCTCTACTGCCAAAGTGACACCATTCACTTGCAACACTTTATTTACTGGTATAATGAGGTTCACAATGTGAAGCATACAAGATTACCTGGACAGGTTGCCAGTCTGTTGCAGGGCTAACACAGAGTGACAGACAACCACTTACACTCACATTGGCCAGTTTAAAATCACCTGTTATCCTAGCCTCACTAAGCGCATGTTTTTGGACTGTGGAAGGAAGCCGGAGTACACAATGAGAACCCACACAGACACGGGGAGAACATCAAACTCCACTGAGAAAGGCCAGATTATGGATTAGACATTAGGACCTTCTTGCTGTGAGACAACAGTGCTAATCACCGTGCTACCTTGTTCCCCCAGTCATCCAGCCTTCACGTGTGAATGACATTTGATTAATTTGTGCACTAAAGGATATGTCCTGGTCAAAAATGACTCCAGGGTGTTTCACAGTGCTACTGCAGGTCATCCTGATTGAACATCAAGTCTGACATTTTTAGTGAAATGCAATATCCAAGTATTTTTGTTCTTTTACATGCATGGATATAGTTTAACCAATATGTGTCATGGGGTGATTAGAAGCTCTGATTGTCAGCGAGCTGAGGGAGTCAACAGGCAGCTTGTTGGGTTTACTCTGACATTATAAGACTTTTTTAAGTTCCACGTCCACACTACTTGCGAGAACACTCATGCGCCACCTACTGGAAGGCTAAATGAATCCCCATCATTGGCAACAGGGTGTGGAGATGTTCTATAGGTGGAGTGTGAATGCTGTACAAACCATCTGGGACTCTCGGCCATTTGACCCTAGAACTGTAGAAGCTTCTCGGATGAGAGGTGAAACGTCTTCAAGCAACTTAAAGAAGTCCAGACGCTTTTCTTTCCAAGCTCCTTAGACTACGATGACCTGGATGACTGAGAACCTTCACAGACATATTGCCGTTATGCGGTTATCCTAATTGGGCGTTTATAAAGTCAGAAAAGATGCACAGAAAAGAAGATGGTTTGAAAGAGGAGTGAAAGAAGCCATTTATGTCCACTGTGAGTGACCATCTTTGAACAGAGGCGGTGGCTTACGACACCAACTGCCATCTACAATCCAATTTTGAGATCCCTCCCCAGACTCCTTAACACCCACTCACACCCTGGGCCATCTGACCTCAGGAAATCACATGATAGGGTTGGGCTAGGTTTCACAATGAGCTCACCCGAAACCCTGGCTAATTGTGACCCACACCATGTGATTTCTGTTTTATTTTTTCCTATTTCCGACTTCGTTTTTCCTATTTCCGTTGTGCTTTGTGTGCTTTTGCAGCGTTTTTCTTATTGCTGGTGTTTTCTTAAGTTGCAGTCCGTTTGGCCTCTCAGGGCCACCGTAGGGAGATTAGTAATTAGATATGTTACTAATCTCCCTGTGCAATACAGCAGCTGGGCCTTTAGCTAGCAACACACTGTGCAAACTGCATACAAGCAGTTTGTTTCTTTGCTGATGTTTGTTGAGCTGATGGCTAGCTAGATACTGAAGTACCGCAACCGCAATTTATGGACACCTACAGTTGTTCCGGTGTTCAACCAAAAAATAAATAAATAAAAGGAAAAAGGAAAAACATCCCCACTTAAACCCCTATAGCACACACTTTTGCCTCTTTCATCTCTTTTTATGCGACATCCTCTGGTGATTAATACAGGAACAGGATTGCCTTTCACTTGTTACTTTTAGGATAATTAGTTTGATGTTTAAAGGCCCATAGTGACGAAATAATAAGGCAAATGCGTCAAACCAAAAGTAACGAGCCTGTTTTAAAAACATAAGGAGTAGAAATTACAGATATTTGTTTAAAAAATGAGTAAAAGTAAAAAGTTAACATAAAGTAAACAAGTAAACTACAGATACCTGATAATTGTACTTAAGTAAAATATGTATTTGTACATTGTTACTTCCCACTCTCTGGTTATGCATGTTTTATTTAAAGTAGTTTTAAACAAAGTTTCATGCAACTTCTTAATATTTGTACCAAATTATTTTTAACCAACATGGAATTCTGCAGCTGTGCCTGAAGAGGGCAGTATTGGTTCAATGTGGAGTTTGAAAATCTCTGATTTCTGTTTTAAAATCACCACTTAGTACTTTCAAAGATGGTGTGCCACAAAGCTATCTGTCCACATATACGGTACCCAAAAATAAGACGGCATGGTTGACAAACCATTGTTGGCAAAGATGCACAAGACAGTCTCTCGTCAGCCTCACCACATGTAGAGTTTGGAAGTAGAAGTTAAGATCAAGATAGGAACAGTACAAACCAAAGATAGCCACTTCCTCCTGCATCAAACACATCCGGCATCAAGACTGATGATGATGTGATCTCCATAGCACAATCTTCTCTGTGCCGCTATCGACTTACAGCAAAAGTCTTGAATTCGGCGCGGATTGTATTTTATTGTAAGTGTAAGTGATTTTAAAAAGGGCTACAGGGCTAGAAGCATATGCATAATATTAGTAATGTGCACAATAAAAACAGTTTTCATTTTAATCAGCTTAAGATACATAACAGAAAAGGTGTGCAAGAAATTACACAAAACAGAAAACTGTCTTTTTCTTTGATTGTTTATTAGAATATATTGTGGGAAAAATGAAGATTATCTATTATACATGTTTTTCTTAAAAGTATTTGCAAACAAAGTCATGCATATAGTGCTTAGATATGTACAAAATTTTTTACAGCATGGTCTTATGCATCTTGGGCCTTAGTATAAAAATCACCTCTGCTTTCCCTTTTTGATGGCTCCATCTGATGATTTCAGAGGCAGACTGCTGCAAAGTAATTTCTCCCTGCATATATGTTAATAGTCTACAGGTTTAAGTACAAAATGTGGAGCATAATAAACTAAAGTAATGCAAAGACTGATTGAAATTAAAGCTCTTAAATGTCAATATTTTCCAGTGCTGTAAGAAGCATGAATGTGGAGACAATCAAAAGAGAAGTTCAAAGCTAAACCTGCCACACTGGTTTAATTTCTCAATGTGAGTGATCAAGCTTCTAAGCTGTGTTCTGCTCGGGAGCTTCTTCTTCAACTTCTTCACGTATTTCCTCATAACCTCTACTTCTAAACCCTGACATCCTCCTCCTCCTCTTGAATAGGACCACTCCCACTATGGCCACCATCAGCATCACACCCATCACACCAAAAGCTACACCTGCCTTTTCTCCATTAGACATTTGACTGAGTTCAGGGTTAAGGCCTTGAACAATTTTCTGAATTTCTTCTGGTTTGGCAGGTTTCCACATTTTGGTCCGGCCCACTCTCACCCAGCTGTTTTCTCCTTCAGTCATCACCATTACTGTGTTGGTGGCTTGCATGCTGATAAGTGGGCGTTTTGTGAACGGAGGCAGACGAATTGGTTGGAGCTCTCCACCTGTGAACAGTCCAGACTGAACACAGTAGAGGATTTCACAGCCATCACTGATTGCAGCAAGGTGCTGACTGAACTTGGGAGGGCACCTGCGTTGATTGTTTGCCACTGGGTTGGTTGACTGACAGCTGAAGAGACCTCCGAATGGTACTGAGAATCTGGTACCTGCCTCATAGTCTTTACTCATACAGATCACCTCACCATCTGAGAAAAAATTTACTGGAATGAAATTTGGGGGACAACTTTTGCTTTTCGTGAGGGGGTTCAGGAGCGAGGGGCTGTATATGCCTCCAAACAGATACCCTGAGTTTTCTGGAGCCTGTCCATTTACAGAGCACCAGTAGGTGTTGATGCGAGCAGAACGAACATAGTTGTTGTCTTGACAACGCGTTTTGTGACAGGTGAAAAAACCCCAACAGGAATGACTTTCCCTATGACATTCATACTTAGAGTAACTCTGAAGTCTCACCTCTGATCTGAGTAAAGTTGGTGAGTAAGGTGGACGACAGGAGAAGGCACCTGTATCTGGGTTTTTCTGGGCCAGAGAATCACAAAGTGGATCTGCATCTGAACTGATTTTAACACACTCTTGGTAGACACCACCAAAACTGAGGTTTGTAGCTGGACCTCCACAGGAATTATCATCCATGTTAGCCTGGAAGTTGAAGTTCTTGGAGTTGACGTCAACACACCCAGGGCGAGTATTGATCTTGTAGTAGCGCTCTACAGCCTGACTGACTTTAACAGCAACTTTTCCAATCGTAGGGTGTGGCAGATCAGTGAGAGTGTTGGTGTTTATGAAATAGTGCAGAGGAAATCCTGAGCGATCGATGGCAACAAGGTTGTTTCTGGTACTTTCCTGCCACTTCTGCAGAGTGATGCCAGGATAGAAAGTTGTGCCTCCGTGGCTTTGAATGAGAGAGTATGTAATGTTGGACTGATATGTATGAAGTGATGAGCTCTGTTGGGCACTTTGACTGCTAATGTCAAACTTTAGCTTATCAAAGAAGTTTAATCCAGCCTGTGCTTTCACAGAAGAACTTTGTGACTGGCTGTCTGACACATAAGAGGAACGGAGATAGTCCTCCTGCACCAAAGCCGCCCCAGCATCCACACTAGTGATGACATGAGTTCCATAGTCCAGCACCATCTTCTCCGAGAGATAGTCTGCACTTCTCGTCTGGTTGTTCTCAATTGCATCAGCAATGTCTCTGACTTGCTGAACGAATCGTGTGTCCAGAGTGAAGTCTGGATAAGCCTTAGCTGTGTAGAGGAAGTTACGAACCTTTGAAAGAGAGGATTATAAGATTAATTACTCTTTTACATCACTGTGTATCTCAATCTCTTCTTTATTTTCTGTAAATAAAATTACCTTTAATATATGTGCTGGGACTACAGTTAAAAAAGCTTTTTTTGGCTAACTCTAATATTTTTACTGTGATTTTAAAAGTGCATTATATAGAATCATAAAGGAATAAAAAACTAAAGCTAAATTCCTAAGGACGTTCTACGACACTGTGGTGGTGTCTGCTATTTTTTATGTTGTGGTCTGCTGGTGTGGTGGAATGGCAGAGAGGGACATGGGGAAACATAACAAACTGGTCAAGAGGGCCAACTCTGCCCTGGACTGTCCACTGAAGTCCATCGAGCAGGTTGGCGAGGAGAGGATGTTGTCTAAGCTAACATCCATCTTGGACAATACCTCCCACCCCCTGCATGAGACTGTACGAGCACTGAGCAGCTCGTTCAGCAGTAGACTGACCACAGGCCATTCTTACCAGCAGCTGTCAGAATCTATAACACAGTTTAACATGGTTGTCTTATTCATTACGGGTTTAATTGACATATCACATGTTTTTAATTGCTGTTTGATTTGATTTGATTTGATTTGATTTGATTTGATTTGATTTGATTTGATTTGATTGATTAGCATTCAAATATCTCAGTGAATACAGAATACAGAATAAAGATTACCACAAAGCAAAAAATCATGAGACAAGGCTAATCAAAAGGTACTGGCTGAAGCATTTGCTTATTACGCCAACCCTTTTAACAAAAAATCTTTTGCATGCAGCTCCTGTGCACAGGGCTCGAAGCAAAGAATAGAACAAAGCAAAGCAAAAACAAACAAACAAACAAACAAACAAACAAAAAACTTTCCACCTTAGATAACTACATCAAAGCAAAACAATCAAGAGTTTCAGAATTATTATTTTTGCTCTTTTCATTCTTGATTTATATATTTTTCTAATACTCTATTTTTAAACATGTTTTTAAACAAGGAAAATGAACTACACCTTTTTAAATCACTGTCATAACTATTCCACAGGTTAACTCCTCTAACAGAAACACATCTCTGCTTTATGTTTGTCCTTATCTTGTTTTTTTTTTTAAAGACATCTGTTCCCCTTAAGTCATATTGACTCTCTCTGACTTTAAACAGCTTCTGAGTACTGCAGCAAAGCAAGTTATTTTGTGCTTTATACATTATCTGTGCCATTTTATATTCGACTAAATCATAAAATTTTAGGGTATTCAGATTAATAAACAAAATGTTAGTTGGTTCTATATAGTTTGATTGATTTATAATTCTTATAGCTCTTTTTTGTAACTTGAAAATAGGAAGAGTATTTGTTTTATATGCATTACCCCATATCTCCAGACAATAACTCATATATGGAAGCAACAGAGAACAATAAAGTGTGTATAATGACTTTTTGTTCAGGACATGCTTTGTTTTGTAGAGAATAGCAATGGTTTTTGACATTTTTGTTGTGAAATGTTACTCATTTGCATCTTGTTTGTACACTGTATATTTCACCAGGAGTATTCATAACCCCCCCCAACACACACACACACACACTTGTGTACATGTCTCTGTAGATTTTATACATGTCTCTGTACACTTTTATGCATATCTCAGTTGCTTATGTATATAGGACTACTTTGTGTCTATATTCCTCTTGCTGTAAGAGCTGTATAACACCCAAATTTCTCATTCGTGGGATAATAAAGGTTTATTCTATTCTATTCTATTCTAAATATAATGTCTTAGCATACTGTACAAACACTGTATGATTAATAAATGGTAAATTGCTTAATATAAAAAAAATGTCTCAACATCAGTACTGTGCATTTTCCATTACCTTTAATGTTATTTATTCAAAACATCTGAAAACTTACCTGCACCCTGGCTGTGGTTGCTGAGTCTCTGACCTGATGGGTTTTCATTCTAGTGTTCTCAACAGAAAATTTACCATTGAGCACCGTGAGGAAGGATATGTCAGCATTAATGGAGTGAGATGTCGAGCTTTTCTGCTCAAGCCAGGAACTGATGATCTCTGAGCTGGTCTCCACACCTGTCTGTTTTTGGGGGATGACAAACACTTCATCTGGAATGAGGTAGAGCCCGTCCTCAGTGGTCTGGCACTGGGAGTAGCTGAGGTTCATAACTCGACCCATGTCCATGTTCCGGAGGTTGTCCCAGCCTCCACCTGGCAGCACCTCCAGTGCTGTGATGGAGAGGTTGGTAGACTCACGGCATTGTCTGAGCCAGTTTGTTGGACGGCTCACAGGTGCTGAAGAGCAGACATGAAGGAAAGAGAGAGCCAGGAGGGTCACTGCAGTTTCCATCATGACTGTGTCAAAAGTGAGTGCTGACACCACTGACTATAAACCCTAAGCCCCTCCTACTTTTGGGCAGTTTATCATATGACAAAGAGGAACATCTTTTTCAACAACTTTATTAGCTTATTCCCTCACAGAAAAATGTCTTATCAGTAAAATGTAGCCACAGTAAAGGCACCAAACTTTTTATTTACCTACTGCACATAGACCTGCAGTGATTTATCTAATGTTTCAGGTCATTTAAAGCTGTTATTTCATCAGTCAGTGCCAAAGTGTGCTGAAATGAACTCAAAGATGAATGAATTCATAGGAAAGTGCAGTTAGTTGGGTAAATGAGAGCTCCTAGGAGGAAAAAAAAATATTATTAAACTTGCAAAAGTACACAATAATCTGGCAAAAGAAAAAAATAATAAGAGAAGTAAAATCAAAAACCTCTGCACCAGAAATGGGTAGACTGGTTAAAGTCTTCCTCATAGTAATAGGAACTGAAAGTGGATCTGAAAACATTGTCTCTATTTTCACACGTATTTGCAAGTCAGTCTCATGAGTACACGTCACTGGGTTTTTCCTGAAAATTTCTCAGTTTCTACCCAGAAGTTGATAATAAGCTCTCTGCAAACCGTGGTTGCCATGTTTCCTCTTACATACATGGGGATGTCTACCTCATTTCCAATAGTTTATTTTGGGTTAATGTGTGACTTCATTAGGTTATGTGAAAAAAAAGGGGCGGGGGGGCAAGAACACTCTCCACACATTCAGCTCTTGTTTCCTGTCTGCTGTATGGAAAAAGCCTTAATTGTGACCTCAGTTTTGACAAGATCCCCCACACTACTATCTGAAATGCAACACCTCACTGTTCTACCTCTTTCCTAACCTCCTCCACACATGCAATATCAACAAAAAAAGGTCAAGTTTGGGTTCATCACTTCATAAAACCTGATTTTCACTCCAGTTCTTGTGTAATTTGGCATACCTCTGGCTTTTTTTCCTGTTTCCGTTCCTTAAGAATGGCTTGACAGCCGCCCTTTTGATGACATCATTTTTAGCTTTTGACTCAAGGCCCAGATGCATTTTTCAGGTCCCGTGCGAGGTCTTTGAGAGTCTTTCCTGTTTCTTAAGGACAGGACTTTTAGATACTGTTCATCTGCTGTTGATAGTTTTTTTTTTTAGGCCTGCAACTTCTTCTTTTGTCCTGTGATTGTCTATTTCCCTTTTTTATTTTTTATTTTAAATTGCACCACATGCTGAGTTTTGCTTATGCAAAAACATTTTTTGGTTAATAGGTCTTTGGGAATCATTTTGTTTGTGCACAAATACTTTCTTACATCTGCAAAAGTGTTGTCTTTGACATAAAAACCTCTTTAGACTCAGCTAAAGAAATGTGAACATATGGTGTGTTTTTGCAACAGGCTTGTACCGTGCACAGGTACATGTTCTGAACTGAATTATTTTTAGCTTCTTTTAATAATGCTATCAGAGATGCAAGGGCTGCCTATTTCTCACACTTGGTTACAAAGAGCAGAGGTAATCCTAAGGTGTTATTCAACACCGTTAGTGACATGTTACTCCTGCTCTACCTGCAGCCCCTATTTCCTCTAATGAAGATTGTGAACATTTTCTTTCTTTTCTGCTTGCAAAAATTAATAACGTAAGAATGATTTTTTTACAATCAGTACCTGTTTAGTCTGTCCCTACCCCATCTCGGCCCGTCATCATGAATACTTTCTCTCCTCTCTCACTACCTGAGCTGGTAAAACTAGTGAATTCAGTGAAAGCTCCTCTTGTTGTTGTTGTACCTGCATCATTATTCAAAAATGTCTTCCAGTCTATTGGTCCATGTGTGCTCACTTTAATCAACTCTTCACTGGCATCTGGTATAGTTCTGGTTTATTTAAAAAATGCTGCTATTCTCCCACTTTTAAAAAAATCCCAGCCAGAACCTTCTCTTTGGAGCAGTTACAGGCCAATCTCTAAATTACCGTTAATTGCTAAGCTTCTAGAAAAGATTGTGGTTAAGCAATTTATACAGGCTCTGGACAAAGATAGTTTTTTTGATAAGTTTCAGTCCGGCTTTCGTAGAGTTCACTCCACGCAAACAGCCCTTCTTAGGGTCTCTAGTGACATTTTGATGAGTAATGATGCAGGAAAATGCTCTGTTCTGCTTATGTTGGACCTCATGTCGGTGTTTGACACAGTTGACCACCATATCCTGCTTGAAAGGCTAAAACTTTGGGTGGGTGTATGTGGAACTGCCTTAGAGTGGTTCTCCTCATATTTACATCACTGATGTTTTTCTGTGGGGTCTCTGATTTTAGGTCATCCTCTACCTCCCTTACTTATGGTGTCCCTCAAGGTTCAGTCTTGGGGCCTTTATTGTTTTTAATATATCTTCTCCCCCTCCAGCATATAATGGGCTCCTTCAAGAACATTTCTTATCACTGTTATGCTGACATTCAGTTGTACATTTCTTTTAAGCCCCAAGATCTTTTAAGCTCCAGCTTCTGAATGACTGCAGACTCTATCAAATGTTGGATGGCTGGGTTCCTCCAAATTAATAAGAGGAAAACTGAAATCCTTGTATGCACTCCTGACAGATTTCTACCCCAGATAGTGAAAGCCCTTGGTCCTCTCTCAGTCTATCTTAAGAACCTTAATTGTTTTTAAAAAACAACTCAAAACTCACCTTTTTTAAAATAGCTTTTGGTTAATTTTTGCCTTTTTTATATTGTCTGTTTTACCTTTCATGACTTGTTATCTTTTGTGCAGCATTTCGTGATTCTGTCTAGAAAGGTGCTATGTAAATAAAATTGTATATATTTGCTGTTTATAAAATGCGTGAAAAAGCTATTCATGTCCTAAAAGTGTCACGGTACTGGGTCATGGACCCAGTGCCTTGAGTTTATTATTATTGGGTTTATCGTTGATAGTTCTTGATAGTGCTTCATGTTCCAATGTTCCATTTTTTAGTGCCGAGTCTGCGTCATGGTGTTATTCTCAGTTTCCTGTTTTATTTTGGTCATGCTTGTCGAATGTTTCTGGTTTCAGTGTTGCTTCCCCGTGTCTCATCGTGCCTGCATTGTCCCAGCTGTGTCTCCCTCCTGTCTCGCATTCCCTTATTACGCCAGTATGTATTTAAGCCCTGTGTTTTTCCATGCCCTTTGTCGCATTCTCTGTCTTAGCTGTGTGTTCATCCCTCGTCCTATGTTGTCAGGTTATGACATGCCACGCTGCTTAATTACATACAGGTACACATGACTACCAGTATAAGGATTAGACCTGAAGAATGAGACTATTTCCAGTCACAGAAAAATTACTTCAAGCAGACTAGATTAAAATCTAGTGTCAGAAAAACCACAATTAGAGATTATTGGGTTAAGTGTTTAGGTAACAGCCATGAAGCTGAATCTATTGTGCAATTGGACTACCAGATAACGCAGTGATTTGTGTTTTTTAATGGTCTAAGTTCAGTTTTAGCTGAATTTGAAAAGGAAAGTTCCATGTGGACAACATGAGAAGCCACTTAGGAGAGTTGCAAGTAAATGAGGGACCTTTGCTTTCTTCTGTCAAATCTTTTTTATTCATTTCAAAAGTAACTCACTACTTTCTTTTTTATTAGTATTTACAAACACAAAAACTGCTACCTGTTCAAATAAAAGTGAGGAAGTATGCAGCAGAAAAGGGAACTAACATTTATTCTTAGTCTAAGCTAAGACTAGCACAGTGTCAGTGTTATTATTAAACAGAAAACAGGAAGTAAATGTATAGATGTGCTTTGTTTTCACACATGCGGTTCCACAAAATCCAATTCCCCTACTTGGGTGCAGACCTGATGATGATTTAGGTCATATTCATAAAGAAATGCAGACAATTGAAAACAGTTCATAAACTCAGACGCACCACTTTACATGGCCAATAATCTCCTGGTACTTTCTGAGCCCAACAATCAAGTTCTAATCTTTAGCAAACTACATATTTTGATGGAAAAATTAAACAAAAAGAAAACAATTTGTATGAATAAACTGCAGAATTTCAATTAATGCATCAATTCAAAATAGCAAAGGGAGAACAACTGATTGTTATTTTTTTCAGTGTATTTTGGGTTAATGTTTAGCACTGAATAAATCAATATGTTCACACTTTTCTCTCATTTCCTCTCTCATGCTCTGCCACTGACAAACAGAGTAAAACTCCCAGAATTACAGGAAATACATTACAGTAGCATGGGCACTGTCTCCATTTTAAACAATTTTAACATTTTTCATCTGTTATTTAATTAAAAAAAAAAAAAACCCTCACTCGGTTTAATGACATATTTTTGGGTGAGAGGGATGCCAGCTTGTATTTGTGCAATAGGGTTCTATAAAATACTTAGTTGGTTACATTTTTCTTCAGTAATCTGCACGTTACAGTGAAATTAAACCACACACAGTCTATGCATCTGACCCCAGATAAACCTTGCCTACATTTCCAGTTAACAGTTGTTAATTAATCCCGCCAGCAGGTGGCAACACTAAACCACTCAGCTAATGAATCGCACAGTGGCGCGAGTCACTGCTGTTTGGATACCTACAGTCTTTCTTCGTTTTGCTTCTGTAAAGCACCTTTAAAAAGCAATCAATGTGTGATTTTAAATGTAGGCTTTAGTTTGAGAGGCTTAATAGAAATCTACTGTAGATGGTTTTGTCATTTTATCTTACTTGTATCACGTGTCTTTCATTGGTCAAGCTTTGAGCTTGGTTTTTAGTCAACTGTCTATTTGTATTTAAACCTTTGTGAAACTGGATGTAATTTCTGAGCAGTTAAAGAATTATTTTTGGGGTACCCCCTGGTGTGAATGGTTTTATATGAATTATTTCGCATTAGTTTAAAACCTCATGAAGTCAGAATATAATAATTAACAATAATATCACCCCTTCATCCCTATCACGTTCTCATGCTAAACTCAGAGTAACAGCTGTCCTCTGCTGTGTACATTCAGTCATAAACTGCGGTAATGAGTGTGAGAGAATAAGCCCCTTTTGGGAGATAAGCGGAAACCATGTTGTGATACGCCCATGAAGACTCACTCTTCTTAGTATTGGTGAGCTCTTACGGCTGTCACTTCCTGTCGATTTTTCTTTTTTCACATTTATATGAGTATCTAACAGGTTTCTTTTCTTTCTTTCTTTTTAAATCAATGTGGAATACCATAGAAAATAGGGAAAGTGAAAACTTTGGATACGTATCTCAACAATTTAATTTAATAACTCAAACTTCTGAGAAAAAAACTTGACATTGAAATTTACTAAGTCTAATCTACTTACTAAATTCTACTAAGTAGAAATTTTGAGATAATAACCCGACGTTGTGACATATGGATAAGGATGGCCCAGAGTTTTGTGTTTGTTTGTTTGTTTGTTTGTTTTACTACTTACGAGCTTCCATAAAATCAGTTGAAACTGTGGGACTCAAAAAGATCATCTACCACTTCCCAAGAAACGGATTTCATAGAGTTGAAAACTATATAACTCTGGGAAACTAGGTCCCTGTGCGTAATTGCGCGTAATACGCACTCCTCCCTAACGCACTCCTATGAGTCAGGCAAATCAGCTGTTAAGGCGTCACGCACCAAAAAAAGTTAACTGCCGTCCAGAAAACATCAATTTTTTTTCTTTTTCCGCTATTGTTTGTTTTTTCAATTAAATTTTAGCAGGCTAGAGAATTTCTTTTTCAGATAAAAGCACACTGCACGCTCTGTAAATGAAAATAATTTTATTTCAAGCAAGTGCTATTCAGTTCATTAGAACATCATGACAGGAAGCAGGAAAGAAAGGCTTGTACAAACTGCGAGTTCATTTTTTCTACTTTAGAAAAAAAAACTACTTAAAGCTTGACTTGAATGCAGCTCAGTCCGCTTAGAGTCCACAAAGACCGGCATTTAGTGTTCAGTGGAAGAGCATTCACTTCTTGGCAGCAGACCTGGTCTTGGAGACTCTGCGTTTGGTCTTCTTTGGGCTCTTTGGCTTCTTGGGCTTCTTGGCCGCAGTGGGTCTCTTGGCTTTCTTCGGGCTCTTTGACTTTCTCCTTTTCTTGGGGGACTTCTTGGCTGCAGGAGTGGCTCCTCCTGCTGCTGCTTTCTTGACGCTGGCCCGCTTGACCTTTTTCGCCTTTGGCTTCTTCTTTCTCACCACCTTCCTCTTCCTAGGTGTGGGGGGCTTTTTGTTTAGCTTGAAAGAGCCCGAAGCCCCGCTGCCCTTGGTCTGGACCAGAGACTTTTTGGTCACCAAGCGCTTCACGGCGATGAGAATCCTGGCATTGTTTTTCACCACATCATATCCACCGGCCTTCAGAGCCTTCTTCAGGGCTGCCAGAGACACACCGCCACGCTGTGTGGATGTGGACAGAGCCTTCAGTATCAAGTCTGACACAGTCGGGCCTGTTTTCTTCCTCGGAGACTTGGCTCTCTTTTTAGGAGATTTGGCCGGAGCTGGCGGAGGTAAAGCAATCGCAGCAGAAGACATTGTAACAGCTCTGATACCGAGATGAAGTCAGTGTGGGCCACAGACAGAATTAGTAGAGAGTGATATCTCTGCTTGCCCTCTTGGCTGGTTGAGGCTTTATAAAACCCCAATGAGAACCGTGTAGAGTCAGTCCCACTGCCACAGTGCGCCTCTTCTCCTCCTCCGCCACTTGATCAAATTTGTGTTTTCTTCAACTAGATAATTCTTTAAAATTCCAACGTGAAGTGTCATATAACCATATAAGAATCACCTCACAGCAAACAGCGCAATGTGAACTGTCTGTCTGTGTGTTTTTATTCAGCATGTTTTCAAATATAATAGCGCCTGTTGAGCGATTAGAAGCTGACAGATGAAGAATGCAATCTGAGAATCATGCTTTGAACATTTTGAGGATGTTATATTTCCCAAATAAGTAAGAAAAAAGTTTTACAATTAAATAAGCTCTAACATAGCGACGTGTCTAGTACACCGAGCCCAAAATTTAGTTTTATTTCCGCCGTTATTGCGAAATATTTTCACATAAAGAAGACTAAAGAAACACACTTGTCTTGATTCTATTTTGAGGTAACCACAGAGAGACTTCTGAGGAACTATACTCAACTTG
The DNA here is from genome assembly GCF_001858045.2 of Oreochromis niloticus. Classification (NCBI taxonomy): domain Eukaryota; kingdom Metazoa; phylum Chordata; class Actinopteri; order Cichliformes; family Cichlidae; genus Oreochromis; species Oreochromis niloticus. The sequence goes on from NC_031977.2 coordinate 22,122,765, forward strand.
GAAGCAAAAGCAAGGGCGGTCTTTGAGTTGGGGATGACGTGTTAAAGTATAATTAACAGAAAATTATTTTTGATTTGAATATATGTAACATGAAAGTGAAATTAAGGCTACATTATGTATTCACTGTGTGGAGATGGACCAAAGCCAGAGTCCGAGTTATCAGCCTGTGAGGAGGGGCAGCCCAAGAAACGAACTTCTGATTAATTTCCCGGGTTTTCTTTTTAACGAGACACTTTGTGGAATGATTCCAGTGGGGTGCATGTACAGAAATATAAATTTTATTTAATTTCAATTTAGATCATTTCTTATTTAGGCATCAGTTAACTGTTATGAGAAAGTGCTGCGTAAAAATTGTGCAAAAATAACTTCACTTATGAGATCACAACAGGTCTGCGCATATAAATGCAAAAAGAATCATGTTTCATTACACTGCACTTAAATGTCCTCGGGTCAGGTCCTCTGTGTTGATTTTGGTAAAACAGCACAGCACACACGAGTGTACAAATACCATCCTTTACTTGCGCATCTGTGAAACCAAAACAAACTTCAGGCACTCTGACGCGCTTTACGCGGCTTAGCTGTTTGACCTTTTACTGATAAACCATCCGTTTTATTGGTTTTTACAGGATTGTTACAAACACTGTGTGTTTTTGTGATATTTGTTTACAAAAACCAACAATAAAATCTGCCACAGGTGGAGCCAAACAGCGGGAAAATAAACCAGAAAAAAACTAAATCATGTAGTCCAACATTTGAGTCTTTGTTTTATATTAACTTTATATTATTTCTATATCAGTTTTAAAATGAATGCAATTATTAGACATACTGCTGGGAATGTTTAAATATTACGCTCTTAGTGCAATCCATCAAAAACGTCTCCAGTGAAAGAGGGATGTTTTTCTCTTCTTCGTGCTTTCTCGCGCTACTTTTGTTTGTTTTCTTATTATTAATGTGAGATAAGGTATGTACTTGTGTATGCGTGCGCGCGAGGGAAAAGATTGGCAAACGTTTCCGTGCCTTCTGTAGTGCGCTGATAGCGCCTCCTCACAAACACACTGGAGTTTTGTTTGGCTGGAAGTGCAGTTCTGATGGAGACCTGTAGGTGGTGAGAGTGTTGTCACGGGAGACCAGCTTGAAGTGGCCACTGAAAGCCTCAGATGTGTAGTTTTTGTTTCCATTTCTCGCGTGTGGAAGCTTTTAATCGTGGGCTTGTATGCAGAGCAGGATGATGCAGATATACTGCAGCACGTCTGATAAGGCTGCAATAAACTCTTGGAATTTGGACCCAGAGCGCGAGAAACTCCCTGGCAGATGCTGGACTTTCATCCTCTTTAACAACAAAGCCTAGACTGATTTTGCAGTTGTTGGTCATCTTGGCCTCATTATCAGTACAAAACCTTTACTTCTATAGGCAAAGAGACCTACTCCGAGGCTTCTACGTGTTCCTCTGAGGAATGACTGCAGTCGTGCAGCCATGGTTTAAGAGTTATAACCCATGTCACAGTCGGAAGAGCAACTGAATATTTCTGCCGCTCCCGCATTCATTTAAATGAGTGTCAATTGCTTTAATCTAAATGTGTCAGTTGCTTTAATCTCTTGCAGTGATACAGAACTGAGCGCATAAAGGTCAAACAGAGCCTTCTGCTGAGCTACTCTGAATAAAACAATTGTTTTTGTCGCTGCAAATTGTCTGTGTTGTGGTTTTCTCTTTCTATAACTCCCATCCACATAACCTTTTGACTCAATCCGAAAGAATAGCTGCCTATTGTCCTCAGAGTTACTGCAAAAAGAGTCTTAAGCATGCTTCACACGACTAAAATACATATTTTTTTCTGTTATTAATAACAATAAAAAAAAGAAAAGAAATGTGACCCCCCTATCATCTCACCTCCTTAGACAATGGACGTGTTAGATCTTGTGCTGCATTTCACAACCAATGACTGTATCATTGATGCCAACATTAAATTACACTTACTGGAGCGCATCGGTGGGATTAAAACCACTCCAATATGCAAATTTGAAACATCACCTTCAAAAAAATTCAAGCTTAAACACACCTTCCTCATGCAGTGATATGAAAAGCATGCTGTTTATGTGCACTCTTCTTTGCCTCTCTTATCCGGCTCCTCGAGCAGTGGAAGTTCCATCCTTTGTGTATTTGTTTTTTATTTTTATTTTTCTACTCGCTGTCACAAACTGCAAATTGGTCATAGGTAATTTTATTTCTCTACAAATTTACAAGATCTTTGGCTTTATAATGGAACTTAACTGAACTGCATGTTGAATTAAATGGGAAAAAAATGAATAAAAATACATTTTTAAATGCCAAAAGTCCGTACAAAATTATGTTACAATGCTTTAACCAAAATAAAAACGCGTGCGATATCAAATAGCTCGATAGAGTCTCGGTCTTCCTCGTGTGAGATGTATGACGTGATGCACGGGGTTGGAGTGGGAGGGGGAGCTGCAGGACCTGCTGCGTAGCTTTGCTCTCCTCCCATCATCATGTGACCAGGTGATCAGTCAGTACAGTCAGACAGCGAAAACTTGTGACCAAAGCGGGCGGGCAGCTGGAGAAACTCGGCGTACATAAAAAGCGACATAAAAAGCTGGACATTCGGTCTTTTTCTTTCTCTCCTCCACCATCCACTGAGACGCCATGGACTGCGGAGTCGCCAAGATCATCCTCCTGTTTATCAGCTTGATATTTTGGGTGAGTCGCTGTGTAATTCTGTCGTTCGTCCACCTGCAGAGATTTGATTTCCTACTGACGACGGTCTGTGATGCGGAAAGAGGAAAATAAATATGTGGGGGCTTTTCTATTTGTGTTTCTCAAAAAAAAAATCTGCCGCTAATTGTTTTCTCTTTACTCCTCCTGTGTGAATTGTGCTGTTTAGGGAGTAAACAAATCAGTATTGTGGTTTGATAAAGATCCCAGTAGTCACCCCCCCGCCCTCCTTTTTTTTTTATTCTAGCACAGTCGCAGCATTACAGAGCACTTCCTCATTTCACCCCACCTACCCTTTAATAGACTTCTAACGTATGTAGCTCTGAAATAAAAAGGCCTGGGGAATTTTCATGAGATCACTGACCTGCCAGACTCTGCTCTTATTTTTCCGGCCATTCACTCCCTCGTGCAGCCATATCTGTCTTTGTGTCCGAGTACTTTCAGTTGTGTGTGCTCGTTAATGTTGACTCAATAACCCAAGCTTCTCCGCCTGTATCCTCTTCAGTGACCTTACGAAGGCTTTTGAAAGGACTGGGTAAATTTCCCAGCCTGTCCCTTCCGTGGCTAAAGTGTGTGTGTGTGTGTCTAATTGGATAACTGTAAGACAGAAACAGCCTGTGTGTGTAAATGTTTAACACAGACAACATGGACGTGCTTTAATTTGAGTATTCAAATCCTTTTTTTCCTCTCCTCTCCACTTCCTAGTTTTCCTATCTACCATTCCAGCCTGTATACTTTCTCTTTCTATGCCACACTTAACACTTGGATTACCGAGCCTCTTTGAATCAAATGAAGGTGTTATTGCATTTCTCTGACCTTCACTTTATTTCAGGATCACTCTTTTTTTTTTTCTTTTTTTTTTTCCTTTTCCTGCCGTGTTCAGTAATGTTCACTCCCTCCCAGCATGTGAGCATTACAGACAACAAATCACTACATATTTTAAAAACACCTCTGCTATTTTTCCCTTTGTTGCACAGCTCACATGTGGAGTTAGTCAAACATGCTGAGATTGTTCAGCCAACAAACAGCGTTCGTGTGTTTGAGCTTCAGGGTGAATGTGCAAGTTTGATGTTTTTTTGTTACTGATTTATCAGAGCAAGAGCCCTGATTAGACGTGAGTTGATGAAGAAATCACGTATCCAGTTGAATTAACTATTGGCCTTCATGATAAACCAAGCAATTTGATAAATTAAGGAGTTTCAGCTTTCTGTGGGAAAGTGAACATTTTGTAAATGATAAACAGCCAGTTTCATTCTGGGGGATTGTTTAAAGAAAATCATTCAAGAGATTGAACTGAACTATGACCCACTTATTGGCCTCGCTTTCATTTTACAGTGATAAACGTTAAACAGATCCTCAGACGTGTGTTTTAAACAGTTTCTGATATTTCATGGTTAAATTTAGTGAACATGTTCATAGTTTGCTTTTATAAAACAGAATTTCTTCTGCTTCACAGCAATAAAGTTCATGTATCTGATTTAAGAAAACCAAAAGTAAAATGGTTCCTGATTTGCAAAATTTACAGTAAGTCTTGTCTTTTCCTGGAATCAGACTGAAGATGGACCTTAAGTGAACCCCTCGCGGCCTCAGAGAGCTAGTTACATTCCAGAGAGGTTGTGTTTTACGTTGTGTAAGCCTCTTTGTGCTGCTTCTCAGCCCCAGGATCTGAGATTCTGGAGGGATTAGGGGGTGAGCACTGGAAGGGGGGGCACACCGTAACAAACCCACAGGGATCCCGTGACCGTGAAGTGATCAAGAAAAGTGAGTCATGGGGCTGAGCTACAAAGTGAATTGTTAGGATGCGCTAAACACAAGCAACCAATGTATAAGTTGCTCAACTCTGAGGGGAAGTAAAACTGAAAATTGCATGAATGACTTACCTAGGGGAAACTTTGTGTCTGAGACTTTCCGTCTGCTACAGAAATGAAAACGTTGCTGGTTAACACCTCCTCTGTTCCTGTGTTCTGACTGACATCACCAACGTATGAAGAAAGAAAGAATCTTTCATAGACTAGATACGAAAATGTTAGCTTATTAGTTAATTAAACTTTTTTTTTTAAATGTCTTTTTTTCCCTTGCTACAGTAGTTGTTGTTTTTTTTTTTATTTCAGTGTGAAGAATCAGTGTGATTCTTTTCTTCTTTTTTCCCTTTTCCCCCTTTGTTTTTAGGCGTGAACTTCCTATGCACAAACTTGGCACTCATACCTGCGCTCATATGACTGGTGATCTCACTACTAAAGCATGACTAGCAGAAAGGTCGTGATGACAGTGTGACTTAACGCCAGATATGCATCAAAGTTCAATGGGGCAGACTATCAGTAACCCCCACAGAGTATGTTAATCACATGAGAGCCAGTAGGACAGAAAAATAAGAACAAACATCTTTGTGCTCAGTTTTAACACAGAGATTTAAAATCAGTACAAAAAATGGAACTAAAACAAATAATTGATAATTTTGGTTATAAGTTGTCCAGTGTTACATGTCAGAAACAGAAGTGTTGCAGAGGAGGAAGTATGATGCGGTGTGTCTGGTTTTGATGTTGTGTTGACAAAGCAAGGATCATGTGACTGACTCGAATTTTAACAGTGTAAGCTTTAAAAACAGGTTGCAGTCTGGTTTCTAGCAACTTCATGTCTAGAAACCGAAATTTAAAAAGTTTCTTCATGAAATCAGCAGAATGACTTGTGAAGGTGCAGATGATTTAGCATCTATTGTAACCTGTGTTTATTTATAGTGGAATCTTTTTTTATTCTGTCCCTCTTTCCTTCAGGTTGCAGGAGCAGCACTGGCCTATGTCGGTCACTACGTGATCAAGTCCTTTGGCAGCTTTGAGAATCTGATTGAGAATAAGTCAAATCTAATTCCAGCAGCCATCATCATCGGAATCAGTGCGGTGATGTTCGTTGTCGGGATCGTGGGATGCTGCTCAACCCTCCGCGAGTCCAAATGTGGCCTAAGCTGTGTAAGTGTGTGTGAGGGAATGAGGACAGGAGGTGATTTGTGCTTCACTCATATTCCCAGTTCCTTAATGTTTATATGTTCATCTGTAAAATCTGAAGGTAGAAGCCCAAGAGCAAACCCTTATCACCTCAGCTACGATGCTACTTACATCCTTTCTGTTACTTTTATGTTTGTTTCTGTTGATCCTTCGCTCTGTTTTAGGATCCAAAATTAACATCTCTCTTTTCCTTTTTTTTCCCTTCGTTTTAGTTCTTTCTGATCATCATGTTGATCTTTGCGGCTGAAGTGACTGCTTTGGTGTTTAGCTTCATCTATCGCAGCAAGGTGAGTCACGGACGCTTCAGGTGTTCTAAATAATACATATTAATCTGTGTTTAGTTATTTATTTTAAGTATGCTATGGAAAATATACTTGTCGTTAGCTCACATGACTGCTTACATGTGGGGGGGATTTGTGCGTTTCTCAACAGATCAATGGACAGTTTGAGAGCCCCATAAGAGAGTCTCTTTCCAAGTATAATGGGGAGAAGAACTCTGAGACTGAAGCAGTGGACAGCATGCAGACTTTGGTTAGTGTATTTTCTACTTTGATAATAGATTTGTTTTCTTGATTCTACTTTCATTCTCCATTGTCTCTTGTGCTGTTGTGCGCCTTCTCTCTCTCTCACATGGTTTCACTTCCTCTTCTTCCTCCAATTTTGTCTTCATAAGACAACAATAAATATTAAAATGAAGTTCATAGGAAGCCGTTGCACTTTACATCTACATGACCTACATGCACCACTTTTACTTCTCCTGTGTCTGCCAAACGTAACTGTGGGAAACTGATAACTGGATTAGAAGAAGAAACCGATCCAGTCTGTGCAAAACTTGAAACACTGCAACACAGCCGCAGTACCATATTACCCTTAGCTCAACTTCTTGTAGTGTCTACCTTTATCGCTGTCTTTATCATAGTTTCCGTTTGCACATGACCCTTTTCTCTTTGACTTTTTGCAGTTAAAGTGCTGCGGTGTCAAGAATTACAGCGACTGGACCAACACCACCTATTTTTCTAGAAACAAAACGCTGCCTTTGTCCTGCTGTAAAAACTCCTCATCACCACAGTGCAATGGCAAACCGGACCAACCGGACCAGTTTAACACTGAGGTAAATCACACTTGAGCCAACTTTGCTCTTTCCGTGTCCCTGTGGTCACACGTGTTTGTCTTTCTCTGGACTGTACGATGTTTACTTTGACTGCATGTTCACCTGCAGTTTGGAACCTTCTGTCATTCAGTCTCAGATTTATTTATTTTTTTTAATGATTTAAAAAAATGTTATTATGACAGTTATTAAATCTGCAAAATCTCCCAGCAGTAAAGGCAACAAAAAAGGAGCTAAAGTCAAGTAAATACCTTTGATGTGCAAGTGCTGTATGTGTACTCAGCGATTGTGTGTGTGTGTGTGTTTTAGGGTTGTGAGCCCAAGCTGGAGAAGTTCATACAGGACGTTCTGACCTACGCCATGCTGGTCGTTGTTGCTTTTGCCATCATCAAGGTAAGACCAAGCTGAAATGCGGTTCGGCAGGTAAATGAGGATATGTCATTTACCTGCATCTTTCAAACTCTGAAGTGCATGGATTTGTTAACTTAGCACTACTTGTGTGATCATTTTGTCTTCTGTGTGAAGAAAAAAAGATGAATTGTTAAAAAAAAGAAATTCTAAAAAAAAAAACCATTTCCTGTAAGTGAACGGTGACAGCGCTGCTGAAAGCTAGTAATTGAAATAGAAGAGGTTGGTGTATGATCCTGTTTATTTCAGTATTTCCTTTGTCTCCTCCCCCCAACTGTTCGTGGCAGATGGCTTCCCCTAACTGAGCCTGGTTTTGCCAGAGGTTTCTTCCTGTTAAAAGGGAGTTTTTACTTCCCACTGTCACCAAGTGCTTGCTTGCCTGTATCATTGTAGGGTGCTATATAGTTATATATAAAATTGAATTATGTATTTCAAGGGGTTTTTTTTTTCACTCAGGAAGCCAAACTTTGTGATAGGTTTGTAAGAGAAAAAATTTCATCCCCCTTATTAGTCGGTTCATGTAACCTAAAAAGAAAACGTATTTTAATTGTGTCTCTGATTTTTATTTTTTCCTTTTCCAGTTCTTTGGGATGGTGAGCGTGTGTGCGATATTCTGTAAAAGCCGAAGGAGTGGTTACGAACCCCTCTACGCTTGAAACAGTTCCCGCAACCTCCCACTGTACCTCCTCCTCATTTAGCTCCACTGGGATTTCTGAGTGCTTGCTCTACATTGCACGGAAACATCTGTTCGTTGTGCTCTTCTAGTTCTATTTAAGTAATTACATGACGATCATTGTCTGGGTCTTAATGGGGTCATACCGGAACATTCCTGCACGAAAGAAATTTTGGTGAATCTTTTTGGTTAATGTGAACGCAGCTCTTTATTCGTAGTTGTGTTTTTGTTTTCCAGCTTTGGCTTGGAATTTTTTTTTCTCCATTTTTTTTGGGCATCGTTTTCAAAATAGTTTAAATAATCATAAATGTTGCTCGCAGCTCGATTGTGCTTCCAGCGCAGGCCATCGTCATAGCTGCCATTACATCAAAGGGGGAAAAAAAGATCACACAAAAGAGAACTAATATGAACACTTACTCATGTGCTTGTAAATCCTGCCGGGCCCTTCCTGCCCTGCTGCATCTTGTAGATACTTGTTAAGAGGAAATTACGCTTTGCATTTCCACTGTACTTTAATGAATGACCTCTGTCCTTTTTTAAGCTGTATGTGATCGTAACCAAAAAGACAGCAGTTATATGCCTTATCTAGGACTGCAGAGTTTATAACCACCTGCACGACTGAATACATGCAACACTTTATGGTCAGTTAACTCTGGTAAATTGAGTTGTAGTTCCACTTTGACTTTTATTGTGTTTATTATATTTCTAAATTAAAAAAGGTGAATATCTCACAAGAGTTTGGTGTGGTTGTGTCACTTTCTTTTCTTTTTTTTCCTTTTTTTTTGTCAACTTATTTGCAACATTCAATGATTTATTTTATTTTATTTTTTTTATAGAAATGGCAAGTATCCCATTTCTTGTTTCTGTTGCTGTTGTTCTGAACTGAGGGCAGAGGGAGCAGTTGTCTACTCCTCTGGCCACTTTAGTGCCTTCTAGCTTTACTTTTCACTGCTGCACGGTGTTCAGAGCATCCTATTAAACGTGACCCAAAGCGTTTATCTGTTACCTCCTGACTCTGCTGATAAAGAGGCCCCTTAGTGTGGCACATACAGAAGATAGGAGTATTCATATTGCATAAGCAAAGTTAGTGTTCAAATAGATAAATAATACAGACTTCTGTCTAGGAGATCGTTATTCAATCAAGTTGCAAGAGGAAACTGATATATCAGTCACTGATGAAGCTGTAGATAAAAGTAATTTCAACCATTTAATCTCAAATGATCCCCTGTCCTACGTTTTTGAAATTAATGACACATGCAAGCTATTCACACTTCAATCCTTATTTGTTTCCCTATTTTTTTCCCTTCAATTTTTCAATTTGCAGCTGTGACATTTGATAATGCATAGTCATGTTGGATGCTGTGTATTTAGTTGCAATAACATATAAAATGCTGTATGTGGTGCTAGAGAACCTTTTATCTGAGTTTAAAGTTTAAACCATCAGCTGTAGCTTTGACGGGGTCCTCAAAACATTGACTTCTGTGGAAGATAGTTCATAATTTGTCAGTAATTACTTGAAAGGTAAGATGTGATGTTTTAGAGCCTAAAGAGACATCTGAATTTTTTTAACCGTTACATTTACACTATCAGAGATGTGAGATTTGCCAAAGTTTCGATTAGTTGCTCTTCCTCTGCCTGGGATCTTTCTGTGGTTGCTGCTGTATTAATGACATCGACTGATGTAAATGACCCTGCTGCTGCGTGTCATTCTGGGTCCCTCTCATATCTCCTGGCTGCATATCTTATGCCGTGCACATCCCCACTGCCCCAGGCTGTGTTGACATTTAGACAGGCTGTTCCTTTTCAGAGAGAACTGTTGGCACGCACACTCCTAGATAACCTTGTCAGCTCCGAGACTTGCCTGTTCCTCAAACTGCTTTTTTCTCCTCTCTCTCTTGCTTTCATGGCAGGTTCTTCTTGTGTGTTTGTGCCATTTCCCTAGCCTCACCTTCTTCTTTCTTGTCATACATTGTTGTTTACTCTTATTTATTTTTTTCTTTTTATTGACATTTAAAAAAGTGTATTTCCATCTCTATCTCACACCTGGAGCACCCATCTGTTTTCTGCTATGTCTTCTTGTTTTTCTGAACTTCTCTCACAAGTGTTAACCCTTATCATATCAGCTGGTGCAGCAACGAAGATAGTGCTCTTTCTCACTCACTCTTGCTGAATACTGCGAATAATACCAATCGTTGTCAACACAGCAGCTGTCTATAAAAAGTAGGTCAGTTAATTAAAATCAAGAACTAAAAAGGTGTTAATTTGAATTAAGCACTTGCTTAACAATATTAAGCAAATCTATTTAAATGTTGTCTAATCAGTGCATAAAATACACATTAGAATAAAACTCCTGTGTAAAAACAGTGCTATACTCTTTGGAAACTGGGTTTGTATAAATATAAAAGTTTAGGAGGCTGTGTAAAATGTAAATAAAAACAGAACCAAATGATATGGAAATCTGATGAATGCATGTTTTATTATAGAACAGAGAAAACACTCTTTCTATTTCATGAAAAATATTAGCTCATTTTGAATTTTATTGCAGCAGAAGGTTGCAAAAGGCTTTTTAGGGGGGTACTAAAAAGAAACGACAGGAGGAATATTTTGCAACTAATTAGGTTAATTGGGAACAGGTCAGTAACATGATTGGGTTTAAAAAGAGCATCTCAGAGATGCAGAGTTTCTCAGAAGTAGAGATGGGCAGATGTTCACCCATCTGTAAAAAAAACTACAAATCTACAAATGTTGCAACAATATTCCTCAGTGTTAAAATGCAAAGACTTTGAATATCGCATCTACAGTAAATAATAACATCAAAGGATTCAGAGAATATGGAGAAATTTCTGTGCACAAGGGACAAAAATCAATATTGGATTGGATGGGGGCCCTCAGGCAGCGCTACATTTAAAACAGGTACGATTCTGTCATGGAAATCGATGTGGGGGCTCAGGAACACTTCCAGAAATCACTGCTATAAACACGGTTCATCGTGCCAGTCTCAAATGCAAGTTAAAGCTCTATCGTGCAAAGAAGAAGCCAAATATGAACATAATCCGGAAACGCAGAGTGGAAAAATGTTATGCGGACAGACAAATCAAAATTTGAAAATCATTTTGGAAAACATGGACGTTGCATTCTGTGGCCTAAGGAAGAGAGGGACCAAATGTGACAAAGAACTGTTGAGCAGCAAGAATCGTGCATCAGAGGAGAACGAGACAACATCCCTCTGCCACAAATCCTCCATCTGAACTTTTGGTCTCCTCAGTTCCCAGATGTTTAGAAGAGGAGTTGCTGGCAAACATAATCTCTCTGAGATTCATCTTAAACATCTGACATGTTGTCTGTATTCTGTTATAAATAAAATATTATATTTATATTTATATATATTAATTTACACAAACCAAACACTTTTTTTTAGGAATCCTGATTGCATACTGGAGGAAAACAGTAGACTTGTATCCCATGAATTCAGAATCTGACAGATAGACAGTATCGTGTTCACTTTAAAGATAAAAAAAAACAACCAGAGAGCGATGAATTCATGAGGCTATGAGTCACTTGTGTGGATAATTTATTACTGTGGCATTTTCTGTTGTCTTATTTGGACACCTCCAGATGTGGCCCCTTTCTCTCTCTCTCACTCGCGCTCCAATTTGGGCCATCAACTCACAGGAAGAAATTCCTCACAAGCCAAGCGCACATGCCTAATGTCATCACAAGAAGATTTCCGCCTGACCTCTAATTTATTTATTTCCTTTCCTACTTAGAGAGGGATCTTTGCTTTTATTTATTTAATTTTTGACAGGAGCTAACCTGAGGAGGGCGCACATGCGGTGCTGCTGCTCACTTCCTGCAGGAAGATGGAGAAAAAATTCAGAAGGGCTGTTTTTCTTCCTCTTTGTGGAGATTTGAGGACACTTACCTGAAGAATTCCTTCATGTTGTGCACAGCTATTCAGCTACTAAGTGTCTTTTCTGAATTTGTTTCATAACTGCTGCCTTTGTCAGCTTTACCATCAAAGGTTTAACAAAGAACATGGCTTGAAGTGTATCACATGGTGGATTAGAGAGATGTTTGCTTTCTTATAGGTATGGCGGGGAAATAGAGTGGGATTTGTCTCCTTTTTATTAAAAAATAATACAAACAAATAGGGTTGTAGTAGTGTCGAGGTTTATTTGATTTTCCAACCTTTCACCATCCTTTGAGACCAAATATTAAATATGCACCGTCAGGACCAAGAGCAGGTGCTACTGACAGCAAGCATGCACGCTACTGTTTATGTGTGCTTCTCTAAATAGTCACCCACAACCAACGCTGTGATGTCTCCATTTGTTCTACGGCATCAGTGTTAATTAGAGAGGGCAGCCAGAGAAGAGGCCCAGACACACAGGACAGAGAACAGAGGCTGAAATAGACCACATGAGAAGCAGCAGGTCACAGCTCTGTCCATATTACCTATAATTGTGTATCTTCACAGCATGAATTGTTGAAGGAGATATCCGTGTCTTCTAGCTCCTTTTTTTTGCTATATTCCTTTGCCCTTTTTCTCATCTTTCCATCATCTCCTCCTTTCATTTATTTATTTATTTATTTACCTCATTTCCTTTACACCCTGCTTATGTTGCCCAACAAAGAATCTGATTTGCCACATGAACGAACAGAACAGAAATGCAGAATGAATTAAAAAAAATATATCCCCAAACAAAGGGTTATTTTAATCCAGCTTTTCTATATCAGTATTTTACATTTTTGTCATTTAAGTTTGTTGCAGAAAATATGCACAGGAGAAACAAAATCTGCAGACAGATATGTTTTTGAAATGTCTGGTCACCAGTTGCATAATGTAGCAAAAGGTGTCCATCTCTGTTTTACATTTACAAGGATTCAATGGACTAGAAACAGGCTTTAAAACAAGGGGGTGGTGTAGTGGTACTGTTGCCTCACAGCAAGAAGGTTCTACTGAGTCGCCTCCACCACCTGTGTGTGGAGTTTGCATGTTCTCTCTGTGTCTGTGTGGGTTCTCTCCGGGTACTCCGGCTTCCTTCCACAGTCCAAGGATATGCAGTTGGTAGGGTTAGGTTATATGGTGACTCTAAATTGCCTGTAACTGTGAATGTGAGTGCAAATGGTTGCCTGTTCCTCTGTGTCACACTGCTGACCTGTCCAGGATGTAACTTACCTCTTGCCCTATGGTAGCTGGGATAGGTTAGCTGGGATATCAGTCAGGATGGTTTTCACCATGTATTCTGATGCTTTTCCTGCTACTGAATAAAAGCATCCTTAGAGGAAGACTCTTTGGGTGCAATTGCAATCAAAGCATTTGACAGTTTTCTACCTTCCATTTGTAAACTTGTTCTATTTTTGCAGGACAAAGAGCAGATATGCTTCTGTAAGATGAAAATTTGATAGACTAGACCAAGATTCCCTTTAGATACATCAAAAAAAAAAAAAAAAGGAGAGCGAGAGACAGAAATCCTGTTGTTGGAAATATTTCTTGTCACTTTTCATCTTAGCGATAGCAGCGGCTCTCTGATTTCAAACCTCCTTTTGTAATCACAAAGAAACCACAGACCCACTTACGGTCTGTGTTTAGCAAATGATTCATCCCCGAAACATAACTCAGCCAAAAGTTGTCAGATACTTTCTGCAGTCTGAAGACCTAATAAAGTTTTGTTTCCCAAACTGTTTTATGCCACGATGTTTCAGATTAGAGGTGAGAAAGACATCTTCATCTGTGCTCTCATGCCATGAATCCCCATTAGCTTAGATATCCGTACACTAATGAGGCAGAAATGGAACACAAAATCTAGAAGTGTATCTGTAACTGTCTCTTCTTCTTGACAAACCCACAACATCATAACAGCATCACACACAGTTCATTACATTAGGTGACTCATGGATCTGTTCTCTGCGGAGCCTCTCTCCTCTTTATTAATCCCTCCAGCTGAAGCAACCCTGCATAATTATTACGCTCACCGTGACCTTCCAGCGGCTGCTGAAGTTTGTAAGTCAACAGATTATTGAGATGCTGCAGAAGCTGAAGAAACTTTGCTTTTTTCCTGTTTTTTCCGCTCTGTTAGTCTTCATAAAGGTCAACAACCCACACACTTTGAGCTCACGCAGTTTTCTGGAGTTGTCAGAAAAGGGTTTAGGAAAGCAAGAAATCATATCTTAATATAGCTAGAGAATGAGGAACCAATCACACTGCGTTTATCCAACTATAGCTGTAGATCACTGTTTTTTCCCCTCTGTTTTTTAGGAACAACAGCATGGTTCAGCTGGCTTGTGAAATAGACTAATTTCATCATAATTTATATAATAAAACTGGCACACTTTAGCTCATCAGCAGCCATTTTCTTCTGTTCTTCTTTTAAACACTAGCCAATGCCATGCTCACAAAAGCCTTGTGTTTTTCATTTTCACTCTCCTCACCAGCTCCCCACCAGGTAGATGTTCTGCAGAACCCACAGTCAACAAAGGCTCCTCTCTGGCTTCCTGTCTTGGGGGATCTCAGACCCGCAGATGTTGCGCCTGTCAGGATGATAGATGGCCGTGGTAATCATCAAGCTATAATAACGAAACTGGAGTGAGATGGAGGGGCGAAGGGATGAGAAAGATGGATGTCTGAATTATAATTTTCCCATTGTTTAGCCCTCAGTGGGTTTGGAGACCAGTAACTGTGACACTCGTGGAAACTAAGGTCTGGGAGCAGCTGCTGGGAGTCACGGAGATATGAGGGAGAGATGTGAAAGTGAGGGAGAGGGAGAGAGAGAGATTAGTACTTAATCATGTGTGGTGCAGTGTGTGAGAGATCCTACGAGGACACTCAGGTCTGCTAGATGCACCTGAATCGGGGTGATCGCTTCCTCTCCTCCCCCTCTCTCAGATCACCGCTCTAAAGCGCTGACAGAGAGCGGACAGTCGCTCACAATAACCGGCTCTGTAGCAGCCTCCGGCTTATCTCATCTCCCCCCCGCCCGGTGCCGACCCGCACCGACTGTTCCCTTCTCTATCAACTGAATCTCCCCGACGCACCATAGAGGCAGAGCTGCGGTCGTGTTTCACTTTCTTTGCTTGCACGGAGCTCGCATCTTTTCCCCGGATCTTTGTTTCTGGACGGCAGGCTGCGGCTGTGTAATGCCCCGGTGAGTGCTGGATGGTTCCTGGTGTTATCTTTGCGTATATTTCTTTCTTCTTCCTCTTGTTGTTTGCCACAGAACAGATGCTCTGATAAGATATCTGAGATATGTGTCTGACATAGGGTTGTTTATGGTTGGAATACTTTTCCCCCCCTTATAAACTGGGCTTTATGTTTTATTACATGCACTTCCATTACATTGTTTTTGTTCTGTCAGAGGGGCGTTTCTAGAGTGTGTGTAGACACACAAAGGCAGCTGCATCAAGCCAGCGTGCGCAGAGGAAGAACATGCAGTGTTTCCCATGATGTAAAGTGGGCTAAAACTGCCTTTACGCTTATTGAGAAGTAAACCGAGTATAAAAGAGAGAGCGACAGAGAGAGAGAGGAAGATGGAAAAGCGAGAGTAGAAAACAAAGCTACAGAGGTTCCTCTGGGACAGAAAGGCATCAGCACAAAGCCGGGAGTATGACAGATGTGCCCTTGTTTGCTCATATCTGCTATCACCGACAAATTTGGTAACATCATATTGGCTCATGCCAAGAGTTCACTTTTATTTCCCTCCTCTTAAATGTGAATGAAAGACTACGTTATATTCTTTTAAAGGTATGCACTCTGAATTTGAATATAAGACGCTAAACATTTTTTGGACTGGATAAAGACACTGCATTGTTATTCATAATATATAGCTATGTTGCATAACCTGAAGAAATATAGAGAATAAATGCTCAGTTCGTGTGTGAGAGAGAGAGAGAGAGAGCACCAACGACGTCTCTAGTGGTTATGCATTATTTATAAAGTTACCCCAGTGCTGCACCTCCCACCCAGCACCACTGTCAGTGCTGCCTCTCTAGTCTCTCTGTTCTCACCTTACACTCTTGCAGCCTCTGACAGTCAGCCTGACTGAGCTTAACATGAGTGTGTAAGTATTTTAAAGGCTGTGGAAATGGGGAGGGGGGGGGATAAAAGCACCTGCAGTCCAGTTCAGTTACAGGGTGCATGCTCTCCATTTCAAGTAAGAAAGAGCTGAAAGAGGGAAGAGTTCATTCACAACCGTGCCCTGAGGCTTCTGGTAGCAAAGAGATTTGTTTTATAGATTGATGACTTCACCTCTGGGGCTGAAGAGAAGGAGAAAGTCAATTCTTTTGTTTGCTACCTCTATGTGACCTTCCTGGGTTAGAAATTGCAACTAAAATTGTCTAAAGCTGAAAGGATGAACAAGAAACTGCCATCATGTCGATCTAGTCCACCCTGTCAAATAGACTTTTTGCTTTGATGTGATAACAGTTTCATATAGCGCATATTAAAGCACCATAAAATTGATCATCCTCTCTCTATGCACTCAAAGTTACTTGCATAGATTAGGTTACACTGCCATTCGGTGTTATGTAATGGTAACTCTGCCGCAACAGACCCTGTTAACACCCAGGCTCTGCTGCCGTCTAACTTTCCTTGTTATCTTCCTCGTCTCCAAGCTTTCACCCCATTTCCTCTTTCCCTCCCCAGCAGCAGGAGCAGCAGATGTGCTGAGCGACGCAGCTAATGGTGGTGTCTTCCTATACTGGCCTTGATGCTGATGCTGCTGAAATCCCTACATTCATGAAAAGGCAACAGGAAGCAGATTTCTGAGGGATTACACCCAAGCACATGTACACATATGAATACTGAGCGGATACCACAGCTCCAGGACTTGGCTGGCGCCCAGGTGTGGAGCTCCCTTTGAATGAACTCGCGTGACTGATAGAGGCACTCACTGGTATCATGGAAGAAGAGGAGGAGCCAACAGAGTCTTATTGAATGTAAAACACATGACCCCTCCTCCCTTTTTTTTTCCTGCCTCGCCATCAAAGGCTGCTTGATGACTTGTAACAAACAGCGGAGCGTGCAGAAACAGAGAAGAGTGCAGAGCCGACCATCCGCCTGCTGCTGCTGCTGCTGCTGCTGTCCCATGATACATCAAGTCAAGAATCAGCCACACGGAGGGTTGTTTCTATGGATACCCCATGCCCTGAGTAGTATTAATAAGGCTCCCTGATATTCTGACTATCTGTGCATGAAGATACAGGCAGAGATTAGAAGTGCACCCCTGCAGCAGACGTCAGCTCTAAAATAAAACATCTGTGAGGGAGAGACAGACATCATCACCGTCAAGAGTCAAGAGGAAGATGCTGAAGGAAAAAAATAAGTTATTTTTAAACATCCACTGTAGAGGCTTTACCAGCATGTTAAAAGTGTCCCTGTGTGATCACTGACTAAAGCCGAACATTACAGTTTTGCATATTTTTATCTGTACTGGGTTTGATGTTTTGCTCAGTTGCACCTTTTCTCAAAGGCATCAGAGTTCATCTTCTTTGTCCTTAGTTTGGGACACACAGGCAACAGATGGTGAAGTACAACTTGAATTGCTCCACACTGTACTAAATGAAGAGGTCAAATGACGCACAAAATCTTATTCTTTAGATCCCATGGAGATCATTTCTTTTCTTGCAATACTAAGAATAGCTCTGAAATTCAGCACAAGCATTTCTTAATAATCCCTTTTTAAGTTTTGGTTGGTCTCTTGAATTGTCACCATTTTCCGTAGGAATAGTCCTGCGTTGTGCTTTTGTCTACAAGGAAACATCTATCTACATGTATCTAAATGCAGCAGCTAAGTAAATAAAATTCAGGTCTCCACTCACCAGCAAGATGTAACATGTGTGCATAAAACAGTGATACAATCATTGTTAATCAAGAGATTAAATCTACCGTCTGGTACCTAGAATCATACATCCCTGTTACCTCCAGAGTGAGCAGCGATGGCCACACAGGACACACCGCACTTTCTCCATGGCTTCGACCTCGGTGGTCACTTTGTCGACCCTCGACCTCTCGGTACAGGTGTCACAGGCTTGGTCCTGTCAGCTGTGGACCAGCGGACTGGAAAGCGTGTAGCAATTAAAAAGCTGGTGATGCGAGACACGGTGACGGTGAAACATGCCCTGCGGGAGGTAAAGATCACCCGACGGCTGCACCATGAAAATGTGGTGAGGGTCCACGAGGTTTTAGCTCCGTATGGACGGCCCTTGCCCCGAGATCCAACCCAGCTCAGCGCCCTCTACATTGTCCAGGAGTGCATGGAGACTGATCTGGCTCGGCTGCTGGAGCAAGGGCCGCTACCTACAGGTAAATAAAAGGAAGAATAGAGAAAACTTGCCCAGCAAATCACCACAAAGTTATAAACAAAGCAGTTTTTTTATAACAATTTGGCAAGGCAGACAATTGGCAAGGCAGAAATCTCACATCAAAACAGTTAAGATGGATAAACAGCAGTACAGGCCAGAGGGAAACGTATTTATTTTTTACTATTGCCTATATCCAGACATGATAATAGATGTTTTTTAAAGAAGGAAATATGTGCTTATACATTGCATATGGACGTTGGGGTGCATCGTGATGTGTTGATTTGATTTTTGCCCTTGAGCAGGTCATGCTACTCTGCTGTTCTACCAGCTGCTGAGGGGACTGAAGTTTATCCACTCTGCCAACGTTCTGCACAGAGACCTGAAGCCGGCCAACATATTTATCAACACGGACCAACTGCTGCTCAAGATCGGAGACTTCGGGCTGGCCAGAATAGTCGACCCTCATTATTCTCATAAGGTAAGCGTGAAGACGCACAAGGACCACTGAAGGACCCACGCACACACAGGCACACAAACACACACAGGCATGATCTGCAGGGAGACTCATGCTGACAAGGTGGCAACTCATAGCATGGAGAGCTCGCTCAAAAAAGTTTTCCAAATGACCTACAGTGTCTTTTCAAATTGGTAAATGGATGAGTCATATTACAGCAGTACTGTGCAAAAGTCTTGAGCCAACCCTCATTTCTTTATATTTTGCAAGGAAAACTGGAAATTGGTGCATCGATTTATTAAAACACATGAGTTTGTACAATTCTAAGAAGCTTGAATGTCAATATTTAGTGTTACCAGCTTCATCCTCCAACACAGCCTGAACTCTCTAAGGCAAATTTTATTGTCATTTCTTCAGGTAGTCTTCAGGAATAGTTCTCCAGGCTTTCTTAAGTTCTTTTCAAAGCTCTTCTTTGGATGTTGGCTGCCTTTTGTTCCATCCTCTGTCAAGATGATCACACACTGATTCAATAATGTTGAGATCCAGGCTCTGGGGAGGCCAATCTATGATAGTGTTTCAGTGTGTTTTTCTATCAGGGCATGTTTTTACTGCACTGGCATTGTGTTTGGAATCACTGTCACACTGAAAAATGAAGCTGCTGCCAAGCAGATGCTTTCCAGATTGAATTGAATGGTGGATCAAAGTCTGACTGTACTTTCTGCGTTCATAATTCCATCAGTTTTGACGTATTGTTGTACCTCTATCTGGACCTCCTCCATACATCATTGACAACGATTCGAAACAAAATTTTCAAATTTGATTGATCATTTCCTCTTGCCTTATGACAGCTGAGATATGCTCCAGCCCCCCTGTGACCCAGAACTGGATGGATGGATGATGAAATAAGAAGTGCTCAAGCCTTTTGCACAGTACTGTAGTTTTTGGAAGTCTTTATTTAAGTGCATGT
This sequence comes from Oreochromis niloticus, assembly GCF_001858045.2. NCBI lineage: Eukaryota > Metazoa > Chordata > Actinopteri > Cichliformes > Cichlidae > Oreochromis > Oreochromis niloticus. Next base: position 22,142,401 of record NC_031977.2, read on the forward strand.
CTATAGGAAAATACTGGTCTGATGACCAAAGAAGAGATTGTGATATGTGCACAAACATTCCCAGATGTATCCCAATTATTCTCACTTAATGTTTTGTAGGGCATGAATGAAGCCAGAGTGCCAAGATCTATTTTGACTGGAAGCTAATTAATGCCTCTTTTCATGTTTTTACATAAATTTTTAAATCCCTGATCAACCACGAAGGGCTCTGTTGGCCACACTGATTTTGAAATCAAAATCAAAAAATGAAAAATGAAATGTTGTTCTACAAAAACTAATCATACCAATCATTTCAGCCAACTTGCGGGGGATTTTTTTTCCCTCTCTTCTCATTTCTCTGAAGCACCGTATGCCATTCAACTGCTGATGGCTACATCTAGGCAGCACATTGTAATATCAAACATTATCTCTGCTCCATCTCATTATGGTAGAGTTGTTATTAGGGAAGAGACACCAATTCCTCAAACCCTATGTGGTTATCAGGCAGCTGATCACACACAATAAATAGTGTAGTGCTCTAAAAGAATCCTTTCAAAGAAAATCAGTTTGCGTATTCTTTCTATATTTCAATTTGCAATGAGGAATCTATCAGGTTTTAATTTTATTTTACAACTGGATGCTTATCACTAATCTGATCCTGCACATGTCGACCAAGCAGCCAGAATTTCATAATCTCCAATATTGAGAAGTGTGTAACTGATGTATCTCTCCTTACACGTTGCGGTGCAGGCTAATGTTTTTTTCATATATTCTCTAATTACACATTTCCCTGTTTGATATTGCCAACCTGTGTTTTTCACAAGAAGCTTCCCCTTCACCCCGAACCCAGCTATTTATGTCTTCTTCCCAGAGCTGATATCAAGTTTTTCACTAATTAAACTCTGTGGATAGTCTGGCAATGGCATATAAAGACTTCTGAAAGATTAGTGTGAAGATTTACTGCTCTATTGTTCAGCTTTATTATGTGCAAAGATCCCAAAGCCACACTGTAACACTAGCGGGACTGAACATGTGTGCAAGCTTATATGTTTGTGTGGGTTTTTTGGGGGTTTGTGCTTGTGAAGAGGAGCTCTTGTGAAAGGCGATCTTTGTCAGCTCAGAGCACGGGACTGGGGATCAGCTGGGTGCAGACACAGGGGTGCATTCGGAGAGGGGGGGTGGAAGGGAAGAGGAGAAGGGAGAGAAAGAACAGATGAGAAGCAAGGGTGAGAAATTTTGAGTCAGGGAAGGCAGAGCGAAAGAGCTAAAAAGCTTTGTAAAAAAGTATGAAAGCAGAGGCAGGGAGAAAAAGAAAGAACGTGGAGAAAAGCTCAAAGCGGAGACGTCAGACAAGGGCGAGAAAAAGTCAGAGCCTACATTTTTTCAAACACATTTCTCCAAAACACTATTTCAGTACTGAAAAAGTATTTTCCAACACAACTCACACAGTCATGTGAATGTGAAGTACACTCGCTTTTGGTTCTAAGATTTTTTTTTTATTATCAAGATACAATTTAAAAAAAATTTTGTCCTTATCAGGGCTTACAATTAGATAAATGGAACCTCAGACATATTACATGTCACATTACACCATGTCACATCTCATTATTTATTTAACAAATATTAAGCCTAAATGCAGAAGCAGTGTGTGGAAAAAGACTCTTTCACCTTTCTCTTCCAACACCCACCAACTTCCATAGGAATTAAGAGAGTAAGTAACAGGCAGGTGCTGCTAATCAAATGGACCCGATTAACTGAGCACATTTATAAAGCAGAGGTTTTGTCAGTTTGCTGGTCTGCAGCATTTGAGTGCCTGTTAACACAATGCAAAGACATCAGCAATGATCTTAGACAAGTAACTGTTGCTGCTGTTATAAATCCATTTCTAAACAATTTGAAGCTCATGATTTTACAGTGAGAAAGATTATTCACAAGTGGAAAATATTCAAGTCAGTTGCTAGTCTTCCCAGGAATGCACGTCACAGTAGATTCACCCCAAGGTCAAACTGTGCATTGCTCAGAGAACCTGCAAAAAAAAGCAAAAGAAATCCACCAGCTACATCTCAGACTCTACAGAGTTCAGTTAGCGTGTTAAATGTTAAAGTTCATGGAAATACAATTAGAAAAAAGCTGAACAAGTATGGCTTGTTTGGAAGGGTTGCCAGGAGACAAGAGAAAGCATCTTCTCTCTAAGAAAGACCAGGGCAGCATGGCTTAGATTTGAAAAGCTGCATCTCACCACATTACAAGACTACTGGAACATTTCCTTTGGACAGATGAGACGCAGGTGGAAATGCATGGCTATAATACACAGCAGATTTTTGGAGAAAACCAAACACAGCATATCAACGCATGCACTTCATACCAACTGTCAAGCATGGTGGTGGAGGGATGATGATTTGGGCTTGTTCTGCAGCCACAGGAACTGGGCACCTTACAGTTATCGAGTCAGTCATGACATCCTCTGTTTGCCAAAGTATTCTAGAGTCAAATGTGAGGGCATCTGTTCGTTAGGTAAAACTTGGCTGAAACTGGGTCATGCAACAAGGCTATGATCTCAGACAAACCACCAAATCTACATTAGAATGACTCACAACGACAAGAATCAAATGGCCCAATCAAAGTCCAGGCCCCAACCTGACTGAAATGCTGTAGTATGACTTTAAGAGAACCGTGCATAAACAAATGCCCGCAAACCTCAATAAACTGAAGCAATATTTCAAATTTGAGTGGAATCCTCCACAACAAAACTCATAAAGTCAGACAGAAAATGCTTACTTCAAGTTATTGCTGCCAAAGGTGCTTCCTCAAACCACCGAATGATGGGGTGTAATTAGTTTTTCACACACTGCTTCTATATTTGGCTTAGCTTTAGTTTTTAATAAATAATGACATGGTGTAATATGTTTTGTTGTTTAACATCTGAGTTGTATTTAAATAATTTAGACTACAGACAATGTTCTAAATTATGTTTATTGTCCTCAGCACTGAAACAGGGTGTCTCTTCTTTTTCACATGACTGTTTCTTGTCCTACGTATCATGACTGATATTATTGTATCAGACTATTGATTTGCTGAGAATAACTGACTGCTGATACGAATCAAAGCTAATACTCTTTGGATGTTGTTTTCAAGGTTTTAAATTCTACCTTATGAAGCAAAAGATTAGTATTTGTTGTAGAAAAAGAATCCTATAATGGACAATGAAGTGAAATACAGCAGTACAAAAGAAAAAAGAAAAAGATAAAAACAGAACAATGGCATGCAGACTGTCAATGCCAAAAATAGGCTTTATTACAGTAGCAAAATAGTCTTAGGAACCAGTGGACATTCTGTCCCTCTGTTTGGCTACATGACCAAGCATTTAATACCCTTCCTAGTACTGCAACAGGGGGATGTCTTCTGTATTCTACCCACATCACATCCTTCATCTTCAAGGCGGTTGGTTATTACCCCCATGAATGTTTATCTAGGCACAATCCAGCATGTTCACAAAGTGCTGTATCTGTGTTGCACTTAAGCTCTATAAATATGCTTTAAATGGACTCAGCAGATTTTGACAACAACATGGACTAATCTTCACATGACAGCTCACACAAATTAAAAAAGATTTTTGCAAAATATTCAAGAAAAGATGAATAATCTCATTCATAAGTTAGACAATGCTGCAAAGGATTTCTCAAATTATTATGGATGGATAACGTGTGATGCTGTTTGGGCTATTTGTGATGCAGTTTTGATACCAAAGCAGATGCTTTCAGTGAATACAATAGCATCCTCTCTCTGTTGCTGTTATTCAATAATGCAAAGCAAAAGTGCCTTTTCAGACAGTTTCTGTTAATGGGCGTAGGCCGCATTAACCTCAGCTGTGACGGAAATTCACAAATGGTGTTAACTTTAAATAAGACTGGTTAAGGCTCTAGTATCACAGAAGAACTTATGAAGATTTTATATCATGCTGTTTTTGAAAGAAAGTTGTGACGTGTAATTCTTCCCACTCAATGATCAATCCCCTGACAGACTTCTTCTCTGTATTAGCCATACCTTTTAATACTTGTAGTGTATCTCAGTCCATGCATTGAAATGAGGTTGTTTGAAGTTGTCTGGAAGTGTGTTTCTGACTACACAGAGCAAACATTTACTCAGGCAGAGAGAGATGACAGAAGGGCTGAGAGGAGAGAGGCAGAAAACAGAGGGGGAAAACAACATTATTTGTGATGTTATTTACAGTCTACACCGGTAAGATCTTGGTGCTTCTGTGAATGTGTATGTGTGAATGCCACCTGCTGAGGCAGTGCTGGATCTGCCCAGAAATTATTCATTACCTGGATGAAGGTCAGAGCGGAGGAAGGGGAAAGACAGGTGAATAAGGACAGAGTGTTTAAAAGTACCTGGAGAGAAGAGAAGGAGGGAAGAAACAGATGAGAAAGGAGGTAAAGGAAGCTTGGTGAGATGCACTGAAGACTAGAAGAAAGGGAATAAGTGTGAAGAAAAGAGGAAGGGAAGGGGAACAGGCGCAGCTAATGATGACGCAGAGAAATACTGAGGTGGGAGGTTGGGAAGAATGGATGATAAAGAAAGTGGGAGGAAAAAGGCAGAAGGAAGAAGGTCAGTGGGGAGAAAGAGGAAGCAAAGATGGGGGAAATCACCCCGTAATCTTAAAGAGTAGCAAAAACACTAAAACAAAGCAAACACAGCTACAAATGACATATGTGACCAAATCTATGCATTGTTTTATAAAACTGAGGCCTAAATTTGCTTTTCCCTTAAAAACTGTGTCCAGGGTTGGGTTGGCCCTAAAAGAAATGTACTTTGGTACTTTTGAAACATCTATCAAACTCTCACCAGGGAGCGTAAACAAGAGCTCAGATATGAAAAGGCAACAGAGGGCCAGACAGATAGAAGATAAGGTCACTGAGCAGTCAGCATCATTTTTTGCACTGTCTCCTGCCACAAAGAAGAGAACAGGCAGTGACTTAGCAGTTACATTTAATGCACGTAGGAGTAGTCTAACTTTTAAAAAAACAGAGTCGTACAGTCGTTTTGACATGTAAAAAAAAAAACTACTTCGGCCAGGCACACCACATACAGCGATGTATAAGTGGGAACCTTGGTGTGGGTGGCCCACAGTGAAGAAGACTCTGAGTCATACTCATAACCTGCTGATCAAGAAAAATTACCCTTTTTCTTTTTCCTATCGAGAAGGCACTTATCTTTAAGCTGTCGAAAATATGAAGCCGTTTTGGGACGCATCAAAAACGTGAGAAAGCGGGCCTGCCCCTTTTTTTGCATGGTACCCCCAGATGATTTAATGGTGTGAAGAGCAGTCTCTGGCATTCATTTTAAGTGTGATAGCTTATCTGAATGAGGAAAACATTCAAGCTGTCCGTATTTCATTGGCTTAAATAGAGTAATCCCCCCCCCCAAAAAAAATAGAGAAGAAGATAGGTGACTGATGAAAAGGATTACTTTAGGAGAGGGGACGATAGAAGGGAAGAAGAGCAAGAAGGATAAAAAATGAGGGCTAGAGAGGCAGAAAGGATAAGACAATAGTGCTAAGAGGCAGATTAGACATGCATGCCATGTGCCATTGTGGGGTTTATTTTCTATTTCTGATCTTTGCCAGTTAATCATCAAATTCAAATTAGCCTGACAGATGGACAACAAAATAGCATCCCAGCACAATGAAAAGTTTATGTGAGTGATGTCAGTCATTATAAAACAATCCACAGCAGCTGAGTGGAAAAGTAGTGAAAACTACATCTGCCTTTTCCTGCCAAGAAATCTAAAAATGTGTGAGGGGAAATATAACCGTATTTTCGCATGCAGTCTGCTCTCTTTTTAAGCTGGGCTGTGAAGAAGTTTAAGAGCCCGGGGCAGCAAGATTTGGCTCGGGAGAAATGCAAGGTGGGGAATAGAAATATGATGTAGTAAGTGAAGGTATTTTGAGATTTTACAAGGCTGGAGAGTGAGAGGTGGGGTGATATACAAGAGGTGGTGAAAGTGTTAATGATAGCAACAGACAGAAACATCTCATTATCTCTACATCAGGTTTGCATGGGAATATGCGGACTTATCTCTGTGGTGACTGGCTTATCTCTGTGCATAACATCATTATTCACAAAGATGAATATTTAGAGAATTAGATAGAATCCTCTGAATCCTGTCAGAGCAGCACTAATGAGGACTTATGTTGTTGCTTCGGTGGAAATTCTGGGCAATCCATTTTAAAGACAAACAACTACCAGCAAACTTTATACGTATTCAAGTACATGCAGCCTGCAAACAGTCCAATCTGATGCATGCCCATCGTATATGAAAATAACTTATTGAGATTCTCGGAGCTTTCATTTTCTGTATTTCTCACTTTCAACAATTTTATCCCTCTGCTTTACTTATCCAGGGCTATCTGTCGGAAGGTTTGGTAACTAAATGGTATTGCTCCCCACGTCTGCTGCTGTCACCCAACAATTATACCAAGGCCATAGACATGTGGGCTGCGGGCTGCATACTGGTTGAGATGCTCACTGGACGCATGCTGTTTGCAGGTACCTCTACTGTTTTTAATGCATTCACTGTTTAAGTACTGTCATTTTCAACCTTATCACTAATATATCACCCCAAACTGCAGATAACTGCCCCTCCCTGAGCTTGAGGTTTCTTCCTCTTAAAAGGGAGTTTTTCCTTCCCACTGTTGCCAAAGTGCTTGCTCATAGGGGGTCATCTGATTGTTGTTTGGGGTTTGTTTGTTGGTTTGTTTGTTTTGCATTTACTCTAAAATATAAAGCACCTTGAGGCAACTGTTGTTATCATTGAACTGAACTGAACTGAACATAATTATAATAATTACATCACACTAGTGATGCCATCCAGTTAGAGCAAGGAGAGTTTTTTTGTCTTTTCCTTTGACAGTGTCCTCCACCAAAGACACTTTGCTCTCTTTCTGCACACTACTTCTTTGCCTGACCGGAATGACAATGATGATAGAGAAATTCTCACTCTCCAGAGTAGATGTAGTTCTTCCTGACAGGCTGGTTTGACCTCCATCAGCCCTCTACACCACAGGGCTGGCATCATAAACACATAGGTGTTCTTTGTTCCCTAGTGTTCCAGCATTTTTTTTAATTCACACATCAGGTGTTTGAGATGTTTTCCTTGGCTTTTACTTAACCCGCAGACTAGAGTGCATAAAAATCTCTGGTAAACTGCATATATTTGTTTACCAGAGAGGAGACTGCATTCTCCCTTCCAAACAAACTACCACCACTTGCATATTTCTTGCAGCTGCGACTGTGTTGATATAGCTCCACCTGCTGGTGTCCATTGGCTTTATGAAACATTTAAAAGGGAACTTCACCATGTGTCAGATGAGCTGAAAATGTTGCTTTGCTGCTCTGTGTTAGAAGAAGACTTGCATGCCACAGAAGCATGCTACACTTCTGGTTACTGAATTTTCCCTCCAGCTGTCAGAGGTAAAATGCACTTTGTGACCTATAACTGAGTGGAAACTTACGACAACTGATTCCTCCCAGTTGATGCAGGCACAGCAACAAGCTAGGGTAGTTAGAGTAAATGTCTGCCAGTGTAAATGGGTTGCAGGATGTTTATTCCTTAATGTGAGTGTGGCCAGAAGAACAGTGTGCCCAAAGTTTCAAGTTTACTGATTCCGCAGGGTGTGGTGTGAAATTTGAATGCTTTAGTAGTAATTTCCACATAGCTGTTACAATTGAATTTCCTTAACTTACTGTGTCTTTAAATTGACAGCTTCCATCTCCCAGATATTCATGTTTGACTCTTAAAGTTGACGTTTTTTTCCCTCCCATTTCTTTTAGCTTATGTAACTGATCCTCTGTCTCTTCTGAACTTGCTTCTGATTGGTTGTGTCTTGCTCCCAGGAGCTCATGAGCTGGAGCAGATGCAGCTGATTCTCAACACAGTGCCGGTGCTGAGAGAGGAGGACAGGCAGGATCTGCTACAGGTCAAACATCAGAGGCTGCTGCAAGTCATATTAGCAGTATAATGTCTGACTGATTATTAAGCCTGACATTCATGTTCCCTGCTTTAGAGAGCAATTTATTTAAAAATGAATGAAATATTGATCATGTCAAGAACTGCACATATTATAATATCTGAAATAATCATGCACTCTGCCCTGTTTTTGTTATGAATGTAGACTAAAGACTACGTCGCTTCACCTCTGTGAACTTGCATTTTGAATTTAATAAATCTACCAAAAAAGACACATGATAAACAAAATATATGTTTCATTCGCCCGATGATTTTATTGCTTTTACTTTTTCCCCAAATTTTCTTTAAATAGTGAGATATTATCATTTTTATTAATCAAGTTATTAAACTCTGATGTTGTGAAAGGCTTAATTTTGTACAAGGTTAAATGTGTCTGCAAGTTTTTCCAGCGTGGAATGGCTTAAATGTAAAAAAATAAATAAATAAAATAATGAAACATAAGTAATATTTTAACCATGCATTTCTAGGTGATGCCTTCATATGTCAGTCATGAGTGGAAGGTGAAGAAACCCTTTTCTGAACTGCTGCCTGAAGTGGATACTCAGGGTGAGTGATGGGGACTGAGTGATGGGGAGAAGGGGAAGGTCAAGGACTTTAAAGTATAAAGGGAACAAATAATGGAAGTGTTAGAAGGGAGAAAAAAAATATAGAAAACCACAGCTCTTCTGACCTGTGACAGATGAAGTGATGCTGGAGTCGTGTGAAGATGTTTGGAGGTCTAACACATATAATTCAGGCTTTACTCCCACACCTTCCTTTCCCCTCCCAGCTGTGGACTTCCTTGAGCGTATCTTGACCTTTAACCCCATGGATCGCCTGACAGCTGAAGCGGCGCTGTCTCACCCCTTCCTTCAGCAGTACTCTTGTCCAGAGGACGAGCCCACTTCATCACATCCCTTCCGCATTGAGGATGAGTTGGAGGACAGCCTCATCACTGAGCAGAGCCTCAGCAACAGCAATAGTCAGGCCTCCAGCATCCAGTGGGACAGGTGTGTGGATTTTTTTTTTAATCACCAGTGGGGAAAATTGGATCATGTTTTCCTATTCATTCTTAGTAAGTTTTAATAATAAAAAATACTACTAAAAATTATCTGTTGATCATTTTCTCATCAAATCAACTACCAATCTCAGCTGTACATTCATGTATTTTTGGATTAGAATTCAAATGTATGTTTGAGCACAAATTATTTACTCCTGACTTGTAATTTCTGCCTTTCTGCAGGTACGAAAACAGTTTATCAACAGTTATGTGCTGGCAACAATCAGGTGGGAGGTGTCGCTGCGTGCCCCCTTGTCACATTACCTCTGACCTGGGAGACACTACAGAGGAAGAGGAGGTGCAGAGAGACCCCCGGGCCAGTTCCAGCTCACTTTTAGAGGAGGCTCAGGTTCGATATGCTTTCTCTATTTTCTACATACTAGGAGACTACTGTACTAGCACTACTAGTACTGTAATGTCTTTGTTATGCAAAGACATATGTGAAGATTTTGGTCAAACTAAATAGGTTAGGGGTGCATAAATAAGCTCGATAATTTGCCTACATTTTAAAGCAGGGATACTGCAAGTGTCAGCAGTTCTTGTAACCCTGTTGGCTCTTGTCACAGTGAGATGACCATATTGTCTCAGTTCCTATAATTCCCCCCTCTTCTTGCTTCCTCTCATTGGCTTCCACAGAGATTCAGAATTCATTTAAAATGTTATTAATTACATATAAAGCCCTACATGGCCAGGCTTCTGAGTATATTTCAGACCTGCTGATAACTTATTGTAGCAACTGGCCTCTCCTGATCGGGTCTGTTTGACTGTGTCACACTTGACCATGCTTTTGTTGTTCCCCTGTCTCTATTATTTATTCTGTCATGAGCTTAAGTTTCATTGAACACATGGGATATGAGTCAACACAACTAGAATTAATTGCTTATTGAAATTAATTACTTTTCCCTCACCAACTGTCTCATATAGGTTGATCCACGCAAATATTCCCACAGCAGCTCAGCGGAGCGCTTCCTGGAAAACTCTCACTCCTCTCTGGAACGTGCCTGCGGTTTGGGATACGGGGAGGTGGACTGTGGCCGCTCCTGTGATTACAAAGTGGGCTCTCCTTCATATCTGGATAAAATTGCCTGGCGAGAGGGAAAACCTCAACACTACTCAGAGCCTAAGCTGATCCTTGATCTGTCACACTGGAAGCGTAACATTAACAGCCTCCTTGTGCCTCCTGAGCCTATTGGTGGCAGCATGGAGGACCTGGGAGAGATGAAGGAGGAGGAGGCAGAGAAGGAAGAGGAAGACAAGGAGACGGGGGATTTGTTCCAGGAAATCTCTCGCTGGGTTGAGAGCACCCAGTCTCGTCTGCACTCACCCAGTCCCAGTCCTTCTTTGGAGCAGCAGTCACCTTCCTGCTACACTTCCTCGCCACCTCTCCCTCTGTCCCCTACTGACCTCCCAACTCCAGTCTTCCGCTACACGGAGGTTGTGCGGCAACCATCAGAGTACGATGAAGGCAGACTAAGCCCATTTCGCCCTATCATGTCTTCCTCTAATGCCCTCCCATTACTTCTTCCTTCATCTCCCACCTCCCTACATCCTCCTCAGTCATATCAAACGGTGTCTTCCCCCACCACCACCACACAATTTTTCCAGCCCACAGAATCTCAGCCGCTTTCTTCCACTTCTTCCCTTTCTCAGCCAGTAAACGCTGACTCCCTGGAGTCTCTTCCTGTCAAACAAAAAGAGCGTCTGTTTGACCTAGATGTGTTTATATCCCGAGCACTGAAACTGTGCAGGCAGAGAAAGGAGAAAGCAAACGGGAAGAAAGCAAAAGAAGGAGGATGGATGGAAGAAAGCAAACAGCCAAACATTAACCGAAAAGTACCCAGCTTCCCAGAGCACAGGACTCCACCACCACAGACGCCACAGACTCCCAACTCTTGATGTTGAATTTCAACTGCAGGTACACCACAGCATCATACCGGGTAGCACTACCAAATGCTCATAGTGCTTTACATTGTGAGCGGTGCCCGTGGTTTAATAGGCTGCTTAAACATTAGACCATAGTGTTAGCAGCTTTTGTCTTTTTGGTACTATTGCAATGACGCACTATATGCTGTGATAAAACAACCCCCTAAGCAAGCAATCTTCCAGCTTCGTCATGAGATGTTCTCAGGCAGTTAGAGGTCAGAAATGTGGACCACATTTGCTACTGCAAGCAGCAAAGATTTGATTTACATGAGTATATTTTAAAGCAATCAGCTGACATCCCTTATTACTGGGGTTTGCTCTGATCGATCAGACAACAATTTCATTTTGTGCCACAAACATTTGCAAATGACAAAAGAAGGAACAGTCAGCTGGCATCACCTCCCCACGCTATTAATAACTGATAGCTTAAGCCTGTTTTAGGCTTGCTTTCAATTTGTTTTTCTTACAAGATTCTGTACTTATTCTCTACTTCTTACTGTTTGTAATCCTTTTCGGAACAAAAATTCAAGTGGTCTTCCAGCGGTGAGTTTCACCAGCTAATAATAGTGACACAGAAGGTGTTTTTCCGGTGTGTCTCTGAATGTATTTACTGGAAAAATAATCCATCATATTATGCTACACGATGACCCATAAGGAGTTTAACACTCCAACAGCAGCTTTGTTTTGTCACTGCTCCAAACGGCCTGTCAACTTGTAAAAAATACAGTCAGATTTAATTACATAGTATATTTCTCAAGACTTATACTAGTATTTTTGTGTTTGTATTATTCTTGTGCTCTTTGTTAATTGCTACGACCCATGTTCACGTTATTTGGAGTGAGTTGTGTTCTTTTTGAATGTGGAATGCTCTGTGGTAGTAATTTTTGACTATCAGACAGCTATGGTTTCTTGTTTGCTTGATGCACCAAGCAAGGTCTGCTTTTCACTGAACATATACTATCCTCTCATTCCATACAGCCACATGTCTATTGCTTAAATGTAAGCCACAGAAAGCTTTAATGGTATACTATATTTTGAAGTATATGGATACTTTACAACCTTTGCAGGAAATTATTTGTACTCAAAACTTTTTAGTGCTTTGCAGCAGCCAGATTAATACATGAAACTCAAATAAAAAGAATTTAAAAAATAGACCGGCTAAATGGCAGGTGTACACAAGCAGTAGGTGAAGGCTGCTAGCTTGTGCCTCATAGTCTGTTAGTCAAGAGCTTCTCACATTCTCTTGAACTGTGGAGGTAAAACTGGCATTACAAAACTCTTCAACGCTAGTGCCAAAACGTAACCCAGTTAATTTAACATTCCCTGTATTCTGTGGCCTCAATCCCTCCATCTCAAATGTCACTGTTTGAAATGTGATATTCTGCTGTTAACTGATCAAAGAATGTACGAGTCGAGTTGTAATGCTGAAATACACTATATGGATAGAAGTACTGGGGCACCTATATATTACCCCTACAGGAGCTGGGATGGAAACCAATTCCATGAAGCTCCCAGTGCACAGTTTTTGTCCTGATGTGAATGCCAGAGGAGGTTGGATGGATTTTGACAAAATCCATCCACAGACACACATAAATACAAACTGGCATTACAACAGTGGCATCCTTACTGTGTAACTGTGTGTTTAGCATCCTATTACTTCCTTCACATATGTTTGTACAGGTATACTACATAGATGCTTAATTTTATACTCCACAGGACTTAAAACACCTAAATTCAAAGATTAAAAAGTGTGGCCTGTCACTTTTGTCCATATAGTGTGCATGAAACATACTGCCAGCAACACAACAGAATAAGAATGTTTTATTCCTTTCGTGCTATCAAATAATACGTTGAATCCTTCCTTAAAATCCATACAAGCTACACACAGGTCGAAGTTCTCTCGAGTGTCAGCTGTTAACTGTGCAGATGTAAGTTGTTCTAAAACTGTTGACTCTCATACTGTCTGCACCTGTGATGCATGCTGTAGCCTACATACAGATGCTGTAGGCACATTTTCACTTGCACAACTTAGTATGACTTCCAAAGAATTGAGCCATACATGAGATTTGCCATAAGTACAACCTATGAGACAGCAAAGCCGAGTCGGTTTTTTTAAACATCACAATGAAGCACAGGTAGTGTCACTAGCACATACAGAAATACAGGATTCCACCCTCTTTTTTTGCCAGTAAACTTTTTAGCTGCAGTCAACCTAATCAAAAGGAATTTTGCTTTAAGTCAAACACACAGGATCATATTTTGCGTTAGTAAATTTCTTCTGAGCTGCAGGTAGAGCAAAGCCAGCAATAACGTCACTGAAAAGTATCTGTAACACATGTCGGTACTGAGCCGAAGTTAATTATTTTAAGTGTTTCAAGCAATGTAGAAAATGTGCCTCGGTACACCTCAATACTTCCAGCTTGCTGAATGTAATGTGTCCCTTTCCTTCTGCATGGCTCTTCAAAAAGCTCAAAGGTTGTTGTTTTCATCATGTGTCACTTTGTGATAAGAGTCATGTTTCTGTGGGCGCCTATTTATGTTGTATCCATGCATCAAGGAGGCCTCAGCTTTTCATTTGGGAGAATCTGTGACGTTTTTAATTCTCTCTATATTGCAGTATCTCTTTTGGAGTTTCTGTTCTTGCTGGAAAATTAATAAAACAGTACTAAAACTATTTTTTGATGTCATATTTGACTGCACTGGTATAACAATGTAGTGGTGGGGAAACTCAGGCAGCAACACTCCCTAGCAGGAAACACAACTCCAATCCTAACTCTGTCAAGCACAGATGGGAGTCTCAGCCCAAAATCCACAGACTCCAAACGATGTGCCAGCGTTCACAGGAAGCCCCCATAGTTTCTATGTCTACATGTTAGAGTTGTTTTGGCAACATGAGGGGGAAATGTTATGACTAATCAGAGTACAGAATATATATTACGTTACTCGGTTGATGATATGATAAAGTGATAATGCACTTGCATGTTTTTTTTGATGGGGGGGTGGGGTGAACACACTGTTAGAAAATTGACTTGTTTCACTACATTTTCATGTGATACATTTTGATTTGATTGCATTTAAAATGTAAATGCATTCTCTTGTATGAAATAGCGTGTTAAAAACAACATCAGCATACATATTGACTGAAAGACACTGTCAGTTTTTTTGTACAATCTACATTTATCATTATCATTCATTAAATCATAGCAATAAATATACATTCCATTTTTGTTGCTTTCAGATAAATATATAAATATGCCTTTCGTGATCTTTTTGCATTCTCCTGTTAAGCCCTCAAGCAATATCCTTACATCTGTTGTTAATATTATTGTAGGTTAGTTTAAGGGAGCAATGAGTGTTTACTCAGAGCATAGGCACTATTAAACTCAGTTCATCATCATCTACCAGTTTCTGTGTAGCCTTCAAATAAATATATGGTAGATACTTCCTTATTCACAAGGGGTATTCACAGTTGGTAGCTCCGCATGTCTGATTTGGCAGACTTTACCCTGGATGAACTTCCTGACACATCCCAAAAGAGATGTCTTCTCCTAAGACTGAACAGAGATGTTTTGCTTCTTAGATAAATATGTAAACCACACACGCACCACATAGCCACAAACAAATTTTCTACTCAATATAGTACCACAGCTTAGGATAAGATAGTAATATGACATAATAACATGCGCAAAATAAAATGCGCGTGTTGGAGTATTTACGGTAATCGAGAGGGGGAACCCCAGCATCTGATTGGTCGAGCGGCCGGGTTCTTCTACAGCGTGTCGTCTCCTCGCGACTTCCACTTCACTCTGGTTTATGTGTGCTGGCAGGCAGACAAATCCCAGGGTCAGTCCACAGACGTTAGGCACAGCGAACATCATAAGAGTTGTGCCTAACCGACATTGAACGGCAGTATTATATTACTTAAGAGCAGGTAAGCGGAGTCGTTGTTCTCTAAATTGTAGAAAGTCTGTGTCATTTGATAACTTCCTGCTTACTGAGCCAAGAGAGATGGCAACAAGCAGGGTTGTGATGAGTAAGTGACAGCATTTAGCTAAGTCATTTGAATGAAAAGTGCCTAGTGTCGGTGTGCGTAATCCGTTTAGCAGCTTCAGACATTAAGACTTCGGTGACAAAGGTGTTGAAATGACGACACCCTCTGATTTATTTTAACTTAAAGCTAGCAAAAGGTTAGCTTGTAGCTGCTGTGGTTGTGTGGCTAATGGCTTGCTGGCGGATATCAGTTTTGGGTTTTGTTTTGTTTTTTTGTTTTTTGTTTTTGAAAGATCTCCAACATGTTATAAGGTCACATTTAGGAGTAACATGCCTCCAACTATCTTCTCATTCCCTTTAGTGTTAAAGCTTGGGACAGTTGAGTATTTCCTTGCCTTTTATTGCAAGAAAAGAATGCAGGTTCTGCTAATATTTAACCTCCACAGGTGGATTTTTTTACGTTCAGTGATCAGACACACTGACAAGGTGAGTGAGAGAGACTGAGAACAATAACCTGTTAGTAAGGCCACACCTAACAGCTGTGTTAAGTCTGTGTCTGGTCAGTTGAGGAAACTAATAACCTAAAGTATCATCTGTCTTCAAACCACTTTACCCTGATTATGTGAGACCATAAAAGGTTTACACTTAACATCATGCATATGGGTGAGATTCGAAGCTTGAAAAAAGGTGCCCAGTGTGCACAAGAGAGTGGATTGAATGTATGTTATTACATTATGACTGGTTTAGTTAACAGTTGTTGTTTGCACCAGTTATTATTCCAGAACCATTAAGAAAAGATTTATTAGCAGTTTAGATTGTACTGCCTTATTTGTCTCACCTGTTTACAAAGAAATTAAATTACCAGTACTCCACAGGAAGACAGATGGCAAGTGAGATGCCTGATTTTGAATGGCATTTAATTAAACGTTTCTAAGTTATGGTTTCTAAACTTACAGAGCATCTGTATCTAGCTGTGGTACTGGTGAGCTCATACTGTACACTTTCTGATCTCAGCACAATTTTGCTATCATTTTGATTCCCATTTAGAGCAGTCCAAGTGCATAATTATAGGCGGGTTTCTTGTCTCCATTCATACTCTGTTTGCAGACAATTACTCCTACAAAAAGTCCCAAGCACTTTCTGGCTGTAATAGTGTGCATCCATGCTCTGTGTTACAATAATGATACAAAGCTGGCACATGTACAAAGATTACCTTGTTTGCTGGCAGAGATCAAAAGTACCAAACAAGCAACTAGAGGCCGTTGAGGCGCGTTTGATTTTCTAAACAAGCTGAAAATCAAGAGCGACTAGAAATGGAAAAATAATTTAGTATCTACACCGCATCAAACATTATCCTTCTCATTAGCCGGGCCTTTTTTGCTTCAAAAAGAGGTTGCAAACCTAACCTGTGGACAAGAAAATATCTTTGTACAGATTGAGTCACAAAGACTGTAATTTCACAGACGCTGCATCGAGACGGCTTCCTCTTTGATATCAAATCGACAGATCATTAAAATGTCTGCTGGTTGTTGGAGCTGCTTATACAGTCTGCCGCTTTAATGCTGCTTTCTAAGCAGCATCTCGTCCAGCTGGCTGCACTTGTTGTTTCCTTAATCCAGACATATACTTGAAATGTGCAATTCACTTGTATTTTTATTCCTATTTATTCTATTTATCCCCTTTGTATATTTTATTTATATATGTCTCTGTATTTATATATGTGTGTATATATAATATTCTGCTCACGCTCTGTAACTTCTGTCGGTGCTGTGCTTTTGGAAACCGAATTTCCCAGAGGAACCCACCCGAGGGATTAATAAAGTTTTATCTTATCTCTTATCTTATCTCTTATTATGGTCAAATAGAGCAATACATAATTCAGTGTGAAGTACTTCCCCTGGATTTGTTGATCAGAAAAGGATAGGCTAATTTGCTTTTCAGTTGTTTTCTTGTTTTGATATAGCTGCTCATCAGCGTAGCATAGTTGAACACATGTGATATTTTTAATATTTGTTTAGCTTAATACAACTTCATTTTGTGTTGGTAATTTTTAACTATGATAAAATGTGGATGAACAAGTAAAGGAAGGGGGCAGGATAATACTGACCGCACACATGATTGCCTTTTGTCACATTAACTGACACCAACTTTGTTCTTTTGCCAGCTGAGCTCAGCTGCATGTTGTTCCAGGCCAAGAAATGAATACAAATTCTATTTCAAGCCTCACTGGGATTAAATTGCAATGGAAAAATACACTTTGTCTATCCTTATTCCTAATCATCCGCTATGGTTTCCTTGTGTGTCTTGCATTTCAGTTCAGTATGTTTTTGCAGAAATGCAAGCCTTGACTGCTTATTTAAAAGGAACTGATATAGAAACTGCAATGCTGTCAAATTGCGTTTCCTCTGACATTAAGGAAGGCTAACAGGAATTTTGCTAGATACGAAAAATTTGTAAGAGGTGGTTTACATGTCTTTGAACATCTTCACAAAATTTAAAGAAGTCCAATCGCTTTCTTTCCAAGTTCTTTACTGTTTTTTTCGTCTGCTTTAGTCTAAAAGTAGTGAAACTCTTTGCCTTCCTTCTTGTTTGCAGTCCATGTGCCAGGTAATTTCTGCAGTTATTAGTTGGAGTCTTGCTTTCTGTCATGTGATCCCTGTTGTTTGCCTGTCTTTCCCATCGGTCCATTGCTGGATGATGCCATAGCGATTTATCTTGTTCTGTGTCTTCATGCAGAGCTCATCACGAAAGGGATTATGACAATCTGTCAAAGCTTTGTTTCTTAGAGTGCACACTAAATCACTTCAGGCCACGTCCAGATTAATGTTGGCCACTGCTTCCAGCATTTGTAATCCTCAAGTGCTGTCCATGCACACAAAGAGGATTCGTTGGCTACTGTGAATAAGTGTGTGTGTCTGTAAGCTGACAGCACTGACTGCGGTTAGCTTTATATCGTATTAAGATGTGATAATCTGATACTGTCATATTAAAAGGCTTTGGTAACAGTGCACTGCACGGTTTGACTGTCAGAAACAAGAATAATATTAAGTCTTTGGGCTTTTTGGCAGGTTAGAATCAAATTGTAATGCACCATGGAGACAGTTAAGACTTAACAACTTAAAATCTGAAATGTGTCACCATGGTGATGTAATCACTGTGTTGCACATCAATATTTTTGTCAGTAAAGCTATAATCATTTCTACAGCCAGGTTGTGCAAATCATTTGCACATGGTCAGTATTTTTTCATCTTTCCCTGTCTTGTCTCCCTTAGAAACCAGTGGATCTTCTAGAAAGCACCAGTGGACCTCCCACACCAGTGACTGTCTACCATGTTGTCCAGATTAAGGACAACCTGGTCTCTGAGGCCGTGCGTCTCTCTTTGCAGATGGGTCCACACCAAAGAAAAGGGCAAGCCCCTCATGCTCAGCCCTCGCACCAACAAAGTAGGTGGACCTACCTTGTGTTGGGATTTTAAGACACAGTGATGTCAGCTCGTTTTTGTCTTGATCAATGTTAATTATGTCATTATGTGAAGAAGAATTATTTTTCTCTGTGTGCCTGGACAGAAAATGACTATAATGAATTGTTGAAATGTTATTGTTTGGTTACAGTGTCCAGAAATGGGTAGAAATTTACTGTGAGACATGTCATAACGGTGGTTATAATGTAAGGTTTTAAATTTTAGGCCTGCATATTTCCCACACTTTTAAATACCATACTCTATCCCACTGCAGATGCCAATATCTGTTTATATCTCAGACAAAGAATAGTGGGGAGCTAAGCTTGGTTGCAGTGTGACTGATATAAACTGACTTAACCATTTTTAGTAGTCTGCAACCAAAATATAAAAGTTGTAAAAGAAGTTTATGCTTCAGTTATTTGAATTCCCACATCTGTAGTTATTGATTATTTATGGTGAATGGTGCCTGTCTGTCAATGCCTTTCCAGCACATGGTTATTTGGCTGCTCTCTGAATTTTTCTTTAAGGTATTTGTGAAGTTTCGCTGTCGGTTTTAAAGTGTTCACAGCAGGGTATCTAGCAGTGCGCATACAAGTGAGACAACTGAAGTGTCGTGTATTTGCTAAATTGAAATGAGTCTGTGAAGCATTTGGTTTGTAGGGTCTGATTTTTCAGGAGGTTTCCAGCTACTGAGAGTTACAAATGATATTTGTAACACGAACATTTTGCTGCTTGAGGTGATTTGACCTTGTGCTAAATTTAGCCCATACCGGATAAATATAGAAATTCCAACCTACATGCAAACTGGACACAGACCAGCTGACAATTGGTCCCACAAACTGTGATTTCAACTACTGTTTTTTCAGCCAGTTTTTTGAGCTCCTGCATAGCTCCATACTTGATTTAATAATGGTTTGTAAAAGCAGGCTTGCAATGAAAACTGTATATAGAAAAACACTGATATAAAAGAGCTGCTTTCAGGTCTGTCAGGACTCCCATCCTCCCTGACTAACTCACAATACAACTAGCAACCACACTGCCAGACATTATATGGCACACTGTTATCTAAAGTTAAAGGCATGGCCAAAATGACTGTAATTGGCACCCATTAAAAATCCTGAGTGGGAGTCCGAGAGTTTGCAGGCGTCCAGGAAAAGGACACTCACATACATAACTGAGATAATAAGTAAACAGCATCATATAAAACTTTAAAATGCAATTTTTTATTTGCTCAAATTAAAATTAATGTATTATAATAATTCTCTACAAATTGAGTTTATGTGCTTGCACTCAAGAAAGAGGCACAGCCTAATTCCAGGGTTTGGTGGAGCGTTTTTTTCCCCTTTAAATTTAAGGTAAACTCTTGAAATTCTTCTTGCATTCAAAGTCTCAAAGTCTCAGTTTCTAAACGAGAGCATACCAGCTAGTTCTAGATTACAAATATAAAAATATAAGAGCAGTACTTGATGTGACTTGCATCAGCAGTGTACTGTAACAGTAAAAGGTCACTGTGTTTGAAATATAGTCTGGTATGACTTTGTTAAAAGGGCTAGGATCTCAAATTCCTTCGCCCTAAATGTAGGTATGAGCTGTGCAGGACAAGTGTTCACTGTACAGAATGTATTAATACCTTTATCCAGTATATTCCTGTCTTAGAAGTGTTGAAATTGCATTTCTGAAGTGCTAATCATCGGGTCGCTCAAGATGGTCTTTCATAGGGAAGTGCTCAGCTGCTGAAATCTTACAAAAATGTTACTTTCAATTTTATGCAAAAGGACAAATACTAGATTAAGATGTTTGCAGCATGTGGCATTGCGCTGAAAGCAACTGATTGGTAGAGCTGTGTGAAGTGAAATGCTCTATCAGCATGACTCAGCATTTTTCGAGGGGAGCCCCAGCATTCATCATACTGACAAAATAATCAGCCCCCTTCTGCAGCCCCAGGCATGGCGGCCTCTTTGTTACGCCCATATTTCAGTCAGATAGGGGCTTATAAATGCATGCACACATGCTGTTGTACACTGCAGGGACATGCAAACACAGTGAATCTACCTCTCACCTCCCCCATCCTCTCATTTAAAAATTGGGGTGTTTCAGCCCACAGTGGTCTTCATTGGTTTCTTTGAGGCTACTCCTCCTCCTCCACTACTACCCCCACTTTCCGTTCGTCTTTGTCCTGCTGCAAATTGCTTTCGTTTGGTTTTTCTTCATTCACTCAGCCTGAATTTATTTTTGTAAACGCTGAATAGGTAAACTCAGTTAAAGGTCCCATAATGAGGCAGTGCACTGTCTAAACAAACTACATTACAGTACATGAACAGTTAGTCCAGAAACTGCTATACTTTATAAAGAACAAGACAAAACTGTGGTATGCTTTAGTCATGAGTAGGGGGATGGTTGACATAAACAAATAAAGCCCTGCCCCCAACGACAGGTCGCAGGAGAAGTCCTGTTTTTTATGGTTTGCCTGTAAATTTCACAAAAACGGTCCTGTTAACAAATGGCTACAGCAGATTTTGATGTCAGACGGTTACAGGAAGTGTTGCGTTAGTACTTTTAGTGTCCCAAGTAGAGATTGACATAATAGACACAATATACAGTAGTGTGCAAAAATCTGGACTCACCCATTATTTCTTAATATTTTGCTAAAAAAATGGGAACTAGGTGGAACAATTTATTGAAGCATGTGCAGATTTATATAAACATGTCTTTTAAACACAGGGCCACCTTTTATTCTATAATACAGGCTGAACTCTCAGACAAGTTTTCTTCCAATTTCTTTAAGTTGTCTGAAGAATAAAAACCCTGGCCACACACATTACAAATACCCCTCATATTATTCATGAGAGTGCAGGCAGGGTGGAGCGGGTGGAGGCAAGTGTCAGAGGTGATTTGTGACAGAAGGATAGCAGTAAGAGTGAAAGGGAAGGTTTCCAAGATGGTGGTGAGACCTGCTGTGTGTGGTTTGGAGACGGTGGCAGTCAGAAAAAGAAAGGCAGAGCTGAAGAAACTAAAATGTCATGTTTTTGTGTTCCTCCACAGGGTATGGCCTTTTCCCTGCAGGAGCGTCAGATTTTGGGGGTACATGGTCTGCTGCCTCCCAAAGTGGAGACTCAGGAAATTCAGGCCCTGCGCTTTCAGAAAAATCTCAAAAAGCTGCATGATCCCCTGGAGAAGTAGGGATGCATTTTTCTTGTTGTACTGCGTAAACATGTTTTTAAATAAAAACCGAGCATTTGTCTTCCTGTACACAGCTTAACTTTTCTTTTTCCATACAGGTACATCTACCTGATGGGCATCCAGGAAAGGAATGAGAAGCTTTTCTATAGGGTGTTGATGGAAGACATAGAGGCGCTGATGCCGATTGTTTACACTCCCACTGTAGGGCTTGCCTGTACGCAGTATGGACATATCTTTAGAAGACCAAAGTAAGGCCTTAGCAGATAATTTGAGTTTTTAATGTAGGTTTTGTTGCTCCAGTCCTACACCGCCAGGTTTGCACTGGGAGAAAATTTTGCAGAGGTGTGCAGAAAAGCTTGATATGGAAGAGAAGAGAGATTGCTACATGTCTTGACACAGCATATTGACAGCCAGTTCTGAAGGCTATATCCTAACAAGGACAAATAATACTGTGTTCATGTCTGAGATTGTCAGCATCTACGTATCTATCCAAATATGGCTAACACAGCTCTTATCTTCAGTATAAAGGAGCAGGAATGTTATGTATGCAAGATCCTATTGATTCTTCTAAAATTAGGACAGAGGCTCCTTTCAGGCGAGACCTTTGAGACCTTACCGAGTGAAGGGGGACCTGCTTTAGACATGTTTTATTTTTGACGGCAGGCGTCTTGAATCTTATGCACATAAGGAATAGCATAAATTTGCGTCACCTTACTAATGTTAAAAAGTGGTTTTATGCTGAAGATGCATTTTCTTTTTCTGCTTAGTTAAAGTTATGATTTTATCGCGATTTCTGCAATAGCTAAACTGTCATCCTGTTTATCTTTCTAGAGGCCTGTTTATCTCCATTCTGGACAGAGGACATATCCGCTCCATCCTCGACAACTGGCCAGACACTAATGTTGCAGTAAGTCTCAAAATCCTCACTATAGTAAAACCTTTTCAGATATTACATTGGAGAAAAGTATAAAAATATGTCATAAAGATATGACAGTTGCTTATAAATATGTGCTCGTGCAAATTTTAATCTTCAGTTTTCCAACTAATGTGCTTCCTCCATCTCTTCTTTGTGTAGGTAGTAGTAGTAACTGATGGAGAGCGTATCTTGGGATTAGGGGACCTGGGTGTTTATGGAATGGGAATACCTGTTGGGAAACTTTGCCTGTACACTGCCTGTGCTGGCATCAGACCTGAGAAATGTTTGCCTGTGGTGATCGACGTTGGGACGGATAATGAGGTAGGAAGGCTAGGTGTTGTTTTTTTTTCTTTCTGTTTATTGCATGTGTGAGAGAAGAGAAATATAATAACTGTGTTTACTTTGGCTTCTCATGCTTGCCCTTGTCCTCCCATCAGACTCTCCTTAAGGATCCGTTTTACATGGGGTTGTACCAGAAGCGAGATCGCTCCCAAGCATATGATGATCTCATTGATGAGTTCATGGAAGCTGTTGTGGACAAATACGGGCAGGACACGCTGATCCAGTTTGAAGACTTTGGGAACCACAACGCGTTCCGCTTCCTTAGAAAGTACAGGGAGAAGTACTGCACCTTCAACGATGACATCCAAGGTTCACACATAATCCCTGACACAGCACTTTGAGACTACTGTTGTTAAATATGTGCAGATAATGTCTACCTTGTTGTATGACTCTGTCGTCCTAATTCACATTCAGGTTGCACCACACAAAGTGCTTAACTTACAGTTTTATGTTTATATGTTTTTCCAGCTGACTCAAAGGCTCAAAGTTTAGCAGCATTTACAGATCAGAGTATTTCCTAAGAACAGTTCTAGAAGATTTGCAAGTTTAGGCCCATCCATAAAAATGGCTTACAGCCTTAATTGTTAAGTTACTGGAGCTGTTTAGAAAAGGATCGCTGCTTTATTAGAGTCCACCTGAAACTCAATGTCAATTTTTATTGTAGTATTGTGAGTTAAGTTAGTGCTGGAGCATTTCAAAAATCATCTGTTATGAGTGATGCTGAAATAAGATGCATCCATGAGTTGTTTTGTTTGAAAACCTTTGTGATTTTAGACAAATTATCGTGAGCATTTGGATGTCTTTGAGGCAGAGACTCAATTATTTACTCTTCTGTTTGTCTACATGTTTCCAGGCACTGCGTCTGTAGCTCTTGCCGGTCTGTTAGCAGCTCAGAGAGCAGTTGGCAAACCCATCACTGAACACCGGGTGCTGTTTCTGGGAGCAGGAGAGGTAAGCTGATATTCATCCTTTTAATCAATTGAACTTCTCAAGATTTTCTTTGTTTTTTGTTTAGTTCTCTTGACTTTGCTATATGAAAGTCACATATTTGAAAATGGCAAAAAAGGCACAATTGGAAGAAGCATACTGTTCCCGACTGACCACAAACAGAACAAAAAACCTAAGGAGTTGCTCCATTGTCTATTTAGAGAATAATCGTTCATGTTTTCTTTGTGTAAAACTTTTCGTGTGTTTTTATTTTATTGTTTATTCATTTTTTTATTTATTATTTGGTAGGCTGCCCTTGGAATTGCCAATCTGATTGTGATGGCCATGATGGAGACGGGGATGACCCAAGCTGAGGCCAGGAAGAAAATCTGGATGTATGATAAAGATGGCTTACTTGTAAAGGTAAGTGTGTGACACAGGAATTGATAATAAGAAAATGATACAATTTTGTCTACTTTCCTGGCCGGTCCACGGTCTAAACGGTCAACAGCATTTTCACTGAACAAGTGTTGATTAGTAATTGTGTCTATTGTGTCACATGTGACTCCAGGGCAGACAGCAGGAAACGGACTCTAACCAGGAAGCATTTATCCATGAGAGTCCAGGGGATGTACAGAGCTTCCTAGATGCTGTCAATGCCATCAAACCTACAGCTATCATTGGTGTGGACCTTTAATTTTTTTTGTATTCATGTAATTGTAGCCTTGTAGCACTGCTTGCCAACCAGAAAGAATTATACAAATATCTATTTGATTAAAATATTGTTTGTTAATATAAACAATAAACTGTAGTCAGTTACAAAAAGGTTGTAGTCTTATTTCAGACCTTCTTTAAACAGTAATAATAGATCAGTCTCTCCTTTTTTTTTCAGGTGTGGCAGGAGCTGGACGTCTGTTTACCCATGATGTCATCAAGGCCATGGGAACCCTGAATGAACGGCCAATCATCTTTGCCCTGAGCAACCCAACCAATAAAGCAGAGTGCACAGCAGAGGAGGCCTACACTCTGACAGATGTACACGTTTTTTCTAGGCTTAACTTTTTTTCTGTTTTTTGTCTTTTTTGACAAACTCTTAAGTTATGCATTCAAATTGTGTTTTTCGTCCTCATCACCTCTCAAGCTTTGTTTCGCCTCTGTCAGTGCTCCCCAGGGTGGCTGTGGCTACAATGTAGCTTGCCATCACCAGTGTGTGAATGCGTGTGTGAATGGGTGGATGACTGGATATGTAAAGCGCTTTGGGGTCCTCAGGGACTATTAAGGCACTGTATAAATACAGGCCATTTACCATTTACCATTTACCATTCTGTTTGTCACAGGGAAGATGTCTTTTTGCGAGCGGCAGCCCTTTTGGTCCAGTGACTCTGAGCGATGGTCGCGTCCTTACACCAGGACAAGGGAACAACGCTTACATTTTTCCAGGTGAGAGGAAAAAAAAATATTGATTATTCATTATTTACATTAAATGCAGCACTCTTAAGATGGTATGAATTGCATTACAACATGCAAATTTGAATGCAGTATGTTGTAATTGGTCTTCATGCATTTCAGGCGTGGGCCTGGCTGTGATCCTGAGTGGAGTGAGACACATCAGTGACACGGTTTTCTTAGAGGCAGCCAAGGTCTGAAGACACTACTAAGTATTTTTCTACCTGTTCTTTAAGTTCATCTTTACCTTTTCCCTCACTCCGTCCTGTATTGTCTTGCTGACTCTTTCATGTATGCATATTCTTCATACAGTTTCTTCCCAAAGGCCATAACCACCCTTATATCCATCCATATATACATAACACTATTTATTACATATTTACTTTTTTACACGGGTTTGTATATTGTTACATTTTATATATTTTTTCTCTGTTAATACTGTTCATATGTATATAGTGCTGCAGAACTGACCCCCCCAGCATGTTTGCACTGAGTAGGAGATGCTCTGTATCTCATTGTACATCTGTATAGTGACAATAAAGGCATTCTATTCTTCTATTCTATATTCCCTATATGCTCATCACAGCCCTGTTTAACCCTTTGATGTCTCCTCTTCCCTCTCTCTCTTTCTAGACTGGCATAACAGATGAAGAGCT
This sequence comes from Oreochromis niloticus, assembly GCF_001858045.2. Taxonomy (NCBI): domain Eukaryota; kingdom Metazoa; phylum Chordata; class Actinopteri; order Cichliformes; family Cichlidae; genus Oreochromis; species Oreochromis niloticus. The sequence goes on from NC_031977.2 coordinate 22,168,288, forward strand.
TCTCTTTGCTGGGCTGCATTTGATATATTAACACTGATCAGTGCAACAGATGATCACACTGTGCTTTGTTGCCAGTGTTTTTGTTACTGTTCAGTGTCAGAAACACTGTGATTTGCATGGTGTTAATAGTACTAGAAGGGGTTTGATTAATTTTGTAATTACAACTGGCCAAAAGCACATGACTAGTGTGGGTAGACAAACAGTAGTAGTAGTAGTTTTGTCTGTTTCTTGTAACCTAGATATTATTCTTTATTGTAAAAGCAATCTTATGTTCCTTTCAGACACTTGCAGAGCAGCTGACGGATAAAGAGCTCGCAGAAGGCAGACTCTACCCTCCTCTGTCCAACATCAGGGAGGTCTCTATCCAGATGGCTGTCAAGGTAAGCCTCCTCCAGTTTAAATTTTGGTTATTGTCAAGGTCAGTTTACATATTAACAGTCTCCAAGTAATAATCTCTGTGTTCAGCGGATTTTTGAAAAATAAATTCATGCCCTGCATCCAGATAAACCATAACATAACCTCTCAAACACTGTTCTACTTTTGGTCAAAGTTGTCTTGTTGTTCCTGCGTCACCTCTTACTTTTGGTTAGTGATAAATTTTCTCTTTCCCACTAAAGGTGGTGGAGTATCTCTATGCTAAAGGCATGGCGTTCCACTACCCTGAGCCAGTGGACAAGGACGCCTTTGTGCGGGCTACTGTCTGGAAGACCGACTATGAATCTTTCCTGCCGGACACCTATGATTGGCCAGGTGTCAACTTTAGCCCCAAGTCCATCTAGAAATAGGGCACACTCACTGTGGCTCATGTCATAATGGCCTTCTCTTCCTTTTTTTCTGCTTTATACCTAATCACAGATTTTGTAAGATTGCCTTACTTTAAACATATGCTTAAAAATAGACCACAGTAGCCATGCTGCTACATTTTCACCAAACCAGTCTTATTGGATCTGTGAACAGTCAAAGTGGAAAGTGAAGAGAAGGGCATTCTCATTTTAAATTAAACTTCTCCATTATGTGCATCATGTAGAAACCTGCACAAAGCCAGATGGCCACCTGGTGGTGGAAATGGGCAGTGGTTACATCTATTTTCCATGCTGCTCCAGCGAAAACTCAGCACTAAATTTGCATAAAGTATATATAAGGATAGGTAAATGATGTTATGCTGCATTATAAACCAAAGTCTGCAGGGACATTTGGGCCACTCCTGAAGGTTTTTAGCAAATTTCATGAATTTTTTTCCCATCAATTTTAAGATCTTATTGTTTCACTGTATCTGTAACCTAATAATGACTAATCTGATGTCATTTTTGTTGTGTACATTTCTGATATATAGCTGTCTTCAGTTAGCACGCACAAACTCCATTCTTTACTTGTACTCCGTCTTCTAGTATTCTTACAAGCTTGCAAGAAATTACCTCAATTTCATAACATTTAGTAATATCCAGTATGTATTTGTGTATTGCCTTTGTCCACCTTAAATAAGGCTCTGTCAGTTTTCTTCTTCTCATTAATACCCAGTATAAGACATCTAGCAGAGCAGAGGACTAAAGAGGAGAGCCTTTCTGTTAGAGACAAACAAAGACCGATTAACTAAAATTGAGATTTTCTGAAGGGAAAATACATTAAAGTTATATATTAAAAAAAATGTAGGCAGACAACCTTTTAACATCCACTCCAGCCTTTTATTTGTTTGATAAATCGTGTCACCTAATATTTATTTCTTTGAATTCATGTTATTTTGTATTCAACTGTTTTGAAAAGCCTCTGGTCAACACTCCTTAAGGAATGGTCTTCTGAAGAATGTATCCCATAAAATGAACACTTTTGCTTAAGTGTTATATGAATACTTAAGAAAATATGTGCAGTATAAAATCATTAGATACTCATTTATGTTGTTAAATGTACTTTTTTGGTCTGAGTATTCAGTTGTGTTTTGCACACAGCTGAATACTCATGCGTAGTGTGTGGCATTGAGGTATGTTGGTTTTGTCTGAGCAGACTGTACAAACTCACAGGCCAAGCTTCTCTCCAATGTTAACATCCACCTCGAGGTTAAAACACAGGTTATGTATTTTAACACAAGTGTTCCTCGTGTAATAAGTCTGTTTTGACTCAGCCAAGTGATGTAAACTGTGAACTGTTTGAAAATAATTTTGGCATTAGAAAATAGTGACTGAAAAGCCCTGGTTGATTAAGTTCTTCGTACTGAATAGTAATGGTGCCTAAGCGCATTGTATAGACTGGCAAAATATTTTTGTGATAAAGTGCAAGTCGGCTATACTGTGTACAAATCCACGTGTCAGTTTGATGTATTGACCTAACACCAGTAGGACATACTGCTGACCGTTAACCTGCTGAGGTTCTCTGTTAGCTCTTTGTTTTTGCTCAGTTCTTTGACAGATTGCTGCATTGTAATAGCAAATAAACTAAAGGTATACCACACAGTATTTCATGTAAAATGCAGGATTCAATCTATGCTCTGATCATATTCATAAGACTTTAAACTTCTTTACGACAGGGGCATTGGCAGCATTGCACATTGGTCTTCAGAGATGTGTGTAAAAATGGAGATGGTTGACAGGTTAAAGAAAGAAAAGGAGTATTTTTACAAGGAGAGAGCACCTACATCAGGATAGAAATGCTTCATGGTTCATATGCAGTGATTGCTCCCTGTAACCATACCAGCAAAAAGCCTTCTTCTTTTTCCTTTAAATTGTCATCCATCGATTTACACTGTAAAATTTTAACTCGAGGACCTTCCAACCGCATACATTGAAGTGCCTGCACAAATTACAGTGTCCCTTCATAGTCACTCCCATGCCTCATTATGTTAACCTCATAACATACAGATAGCCACACTATAATTATTGACATTATTGTTTTGTTATGAAATGGTGTAACTGTAGCATTCAGCATACAGTGCTTTCTCTAATAAATGTTAGATTTAATGCAAACTTTTCAATGGTTTTAAGATATGTAAACACTGTAATGCCATCGCTGTGTTGCTCACGTGTTTGTTGAGATGTTGTTGACTGTAATTGCTGTTTTGTCAGATGAGTGGTTAGTTCATGTGACTCTTAATGGTTTCAGTATTCATAAGTATTCTCATGCAGTCTGACACTTATTTTTGGTGCAGTCACGTTTGTATACCAGAGTGCAGTATGTTTGTGATGCTTTATTGTACTTGAGGTGTGAAAACTCCAGAATAAACCTATTTTTACATCGGCTCCCTTGTCTTTCAAATTTTTTTATCCCATTTATTTTTCTTCTTTTTCTTTCTTAACAGATTCATCTGTTAAACTTCTTTTAACAGGCAGTTCACTACAGTGACCTTCTTTTTGAACCCTTATTGAATTCTCTCTATATTCTCACTATAATTTAATCCTGCTGATACCAAAGTACGTTCATCTAAACAGCTACCTGTGTCCAGTTGTTAGGAGGACGATGCATGAGTCTGCTTTGAGTCAACAACTGGAATATATTTTGTGGACCACTTAAAGAGGACATTAACAGTTTTCATGGCTGCATCACAGAATGCATCAAATTGTAAACATGCCAACTTATCAGCCCAGGACTGCATGCTGCTTTGAGAACAATAAGACTTGGATCACTACTGATCTTAACTGCTTAATAAAAAGAAGAAACCTGAAAGAGGAGAACTGAGGAGAGTGCAGCATGACCTAAGGGGGGAAGCTGGAGGCTGTGGAAAGAAGATCTCTGGGTTTAAGGTGACAGCCAGCCAGTGAGCTCTCTCTATGAAGAGAGCAAAGAGCTACACCGATTCCTTAGTTCACAGCTTTCTACTGCCTTCTCTACCACACACTCTGGCCTCCACACACCCTGACTATCCTCACTAATTTGCACTTCTTCCTTCAAGTGAATTCTGTAGATAACACCCCTACATCGGTTAAACACCTTCTGTTTGAGTGTGACTTCTGGCCAGATTAGGAGACAGCCTGAGACCAAAGCAAGGCCGCTGGCCCTGACAGCATCAGACCCGAGGCTGTGACGTCCTTTGTGGTGAAGAAGTACAGGTACATGGGCATCCATACTAACAACAAGCTGAACTGGAAAACCAATACAGAGGCTGTATACCAAAAGGGGGTGAGAAGTAAACTGCAGAAATGATGGTGATACTCTTATCACTCAGTCGTGGTGGGCCCAGCACACTCTGCTGTGGTCTGCTGGAGGTGGGTTGGAGCTGGTGACACCAATAGACTAAATACAGTGATCAGGAAGGGTGGCTCTGTGATTCACTGCAAAATGGACACTTCTGAAGCTGTGGTGGAAAGGAGGACACTGAGCTAACTTATCCATCATGAACACCCTCTGCACCACTTACCAGACAGATCCTTTACAAAGAGGTCAAAAAGCTGTTTCCCATTCATTGTTTTGCTTTTATAGATATAGCAATTTTGCATGAAACAAAATCAGACTGATAAAAAATACTACAGATGAGTCTTTCACATTGAGTTCTGTGATTCCAACCAAAACTTAAAAAAACAAACAGCAGAAAATCAGGTTGGACATTAATAGATCAGAGAAGCAATGTCTTCCGAAAGTTCTGTGAACGGGTACATTTTCAAAAATAAAAAATAAAAAAATGAATACATGTCCATGGATAAAGCTTACAGAAAGAGTAGGATATATCTACATAAGCTTTATATTTCCGAAGGAAGTGTTTGGTTGGATAAAAAAAACTTTTTTAACTTAATAAGAAATAAGAAATTTTGTGGAAGAGGTCATATTTTTACCCAGTTCAATTTCTCCCCGCAGTTGTTCCAATAGGATACAGAGAGAATATAACATCGTATTTGACATGTGATCTTAAAATTACGACTAATCGTACCTAACCGGACACGTCACGCATCCTACGTCATCAGCGGGCGACAGTATTTTCATTGACATGGCATGCTTGCTACTTTGTGGCAGATAGTAGTTAACAGTTTTCTGCAGTTTTTCTGTAACTCCGGGAGGATGACCATGGATTTGACTTTCCTCGGGACGGGCTCGGCGTACCCGTCCCCTCACCGCGGTGCCTCGGCTCTGGTGCTGCGGACGGACGGGGAGTGCTGGCTGTTTGACTGCGGAGAGGGAACCCAGACCCAGCTAATGAAGAGCCAGCTCAGAGCCGGTGTGCCACTTCAGATCCTCACACACACAGTCCGTCTGTACTTTAAATATTTCTGGAAAAATAAAACAAAGTTTTCCCCTGAATAAACGTCCAGTCATTGAAACAAATCTGTTCATGGCTTTCCATACCCCAAATCATTTGTTTGTAGGCTAATTAAGACTTCCTTTTATAAGTGCTCATAAATATGAAACAGACAAAACAGTGCACAGTGTTGTTTATTTAAAAAAAATTCCTCATCTCTATCGTGACATGAACCTGTTTTAAGTGCATATCGTTTCATTCAGTTTACAGCAAAATGCCTGACTTGATATGAAGGTGTAAAAATGGGATGTTTTTTTTACACAGGGCGAATCACCAAGGTTTTCATCTCCCACTTGCATGGAGATCACCTGTTTGGTTTACCTGGTCTCCTCTGCACTGTGAGCCTCAACACCAGCTCTGAATCTCAGCAGGACCTGAACTGTGTGGAAATCTACGGGCCACGGGGTCTCAGACACTTTCTCAGAGTCACTCTTGGCATCACTGGATCACAGCTGCTCTTCCCTTATGCAGGCAGGACCAAGGCCTAATAAATGGATCAGGCACAACATTATGACCACCTGCCTGATATTACGTTTGCCCCCGTTCTGCTGCCAAAACAGCCCTGACCCATCGAGACAAAGACTCCCCTAGACCACTGAAGGTGTGCTGTGGTGGCGTCAAGGTGTCAGTAACAGATCCTTTAAGTCTGTAACTTGCGAAGTGGGCATCCATGGATCAGATTCAATTGGATTGAGATCTGGAGAATTTGGAAACCAAGTCAACACATCAAACTCCTCAAATTGTTCCTGAACCATTTTTGCTTTTTGGCAGTGCATATTATCCTGCTGAAAGAGGCCACAGCCATCAGGGTATACCATTTCCATGAACTGGAAGCTCAATACAGAAGCTATATGGGTGTACATGGTCTGCTACAGTGATTAAGTAGGTGGTACCTGTTAAAGTAACATTCACATGATGGCAGGACTCATTGTTTCCAATTGGCCAAAGCATCACGCTGCCTTCTGCAGTGCATTTTGGTGCCAGGTGTTTCCCAGGTTTTTCATTCACACACACCCCAGCCATCCACATGATGTCAAAGAAAATGTGATTCATCACACCAGGCCAACTTCTGTGGTCCAGTTCTGATGCTCAGATTCCTATTGTTGGCGCTTTTGGCAGTGGACGGGGGTCAGCATGGGCACCCTGACTGGTCTGCAGCTATGCAGCCCTATACACAGCCTTTGCTCCCCACGTGCATCAGTGAGCCTAGACCAGCCATGACCCATATGCTGGTTAACCACTGTTCCTTACTTGGAGCACTTTTAATAGAAACTGACAAATGCAGACCAGGAACACTCCACTGGAGCTACAGTTTTGGAGATGGTCTGACCTAGTCATCTAGCCATCACAGTTTGGCTCCCAAACTCACTCAAATCCTTACACTTGCCCATTTCTCCTGCGATTAACACATCAACTTTGAAGACAAAATGTTCAGCTGTTCCTTAATATATCCCGCTGATTACCATGTGGCATGATGGGTTTGTCAGTGTTATTGACTTCCCCTGCACATGGTCATAATGTTATGCCTGTTTACTACAGTTTCTCTGAGTCTGAATCTTGTTCCCTGAGTTATTTATAATTTGCTGCTGTTTTTTTTTTTTAATGCAGCTGCATCATTTAAAAAAAGAAACCCAGTAGATGGCTTAGATATGCTGAATTATTTGACACTGATCAAATAATTCAAGTTATACCTGAGTTATACCCTGGCTTAAAGATATAATAGTTCACATCTTTTCTCTTGGTTTTTAGTGCATGAATTGGAGCCCACACCTGACCAGAGTCCAGAAGAGGGAAAACTTAACCCAGAGGTAAGTAGTTGATTTTGTTGTTTTGATGTTCCTGTGTTGTAGAATATCAGACCTCCCTGCTGTCAGTCCGTGTTTTTACTAAATGATGAAATCTGGAATCCATATTTTCTATTTAGAAAATGATAAAGATGTAGTGAAAGTTACTAGTGATCTTATGGCCTCTATCTTGTCTTTGTCCTTGTCCTGCTAGACCTCAGTGCAGCTTTCAGTACTGCTCATCACAACATTTTAATACGGACTTAAATACACTATTGGTATTGAATCATGTTGATCTGACAGAGTTACATTTTCTGTAAGTGTAAACAGTGACCCATCAAAGGTAGTCATGGAGTTCCACAGGGTTCTGTGCTGGGACCAATACCTTTCACATAATACATGCTTCACTTAGGTGTTATTAAAAAACTCTGTATACAATGGCATCCATGGGCAGTTCAAAGAGAAAACCACTGCTGACCAAAAAGAAACACGTAGCCCTCCAGTGTGGCTAAATTACAACAATTCTGCAAAGATGACTGGGCCAAAATTCCACCACAGCGCTGTAAAAGACTCATTGCCAGTTATTGCAAATGCTTAATTGCAGTTGTTGCTACTAATTTTGGTTTAGGAGGTGCAGGTTATATTTGTGAGGACATTCACTGACAGTAATACCTTCTTAAGATTCTTACCCCTAGGTTTAACTGTGTGCTAAACCCTCAATCTAAGCCTAATTCTAACTTTTACTTTAAAAGTTGATCTTAGCCCTAAAACAACGACTTTGAAGAGGTATGAAAAAGTCCATGTTGGCCAAAAAGATTTTAAAAATTCCCTTTTTGTGGGTTCATCATTTCATTTATGTTTTTATAAAAATATATACGATTTCCTGTCATGCAGGACAGTCATACTCTTCCTCCAGAGAAAGTGCATCTTCACAGCTTTCCTCTTTACATGATCACTTCCCTGTGTGTGATGTGTTTAGGGTCATCTTTAAATTGTAGCTTTTTTCTGTTTTTTTATTACTGTGCATGATAGTTGTTTATTTAAAAGGCATCAGTGTGCAAAGTGTTGCTGATATGCCTCCTTTGACTTGCTTTGGTACATGTTTGAGCATATCTCCTTAGCTCACCAGTTATGGCAGTTTCCACCTGTGCATTTACATTTTGTATTGTGTCCACTCGTATGTTGTTTTTTTCTGCCGAGTACTAGCACCTCTCTGTCTCCCCAGATGACAGCAGAGTGCGGTCCTCTCCATCCTCAGGAGCAACCAGGCAGAACGATCTCCTTGGATGTCTCCAGTGACACTTATCTTCTCTTTGAAGACCAGAAGTTTGTGGTCAAAGCCTTCAGGTTGTTTCACCGCATCCCTTCCTTTGGTTTTTGCATTCAGGAGCGAGATCGACCTGGAAGGTTGAAAACAGAACTACTGAAGGAACTAGGTGAGAGGTATTTTCTGTTCTTTTGATATCTCTTCATTATTTCTGTAATATTAAAAATATAAATTCCCTGCATATAAAGTAGATGGAAATAACTGTCGTCACCAATTATTTGGCATTTATTAATGCAAGAAACAATTTCAGAAAAGCAGCCCTTGCAGCTGGTGTCATTTTGTATCCCTCAGGCCTGAAACCAGGCCCTCTCTATGGGCGCCTCAAAGCTGGGGAGTCAGTAACTCTTGAAAGCGGGCGTGTGGTGCAGCCTAGTGAGGTGCTAGAAGAAGCTATTCCTGGGAGGAAAGTCTGCATTTTAGGGGACTGTAGCTCGGTGCTTGGGGAAGGGCCGCAGAGGTTGTGCAGCGGAGCAGACATTCTGGTTCATGAGGCCACCCTTGGGAACGAGCACAGAGAGAAAGCAGTGGACCATGGGCACAGCACACCTGAGATGGCAGCGGCAGTAGCACGGGCTTGCTGCGCACGGAGGCTGGTGCTAAACCACTTCAGTCAGCGGTACAAACCCAGCGCTATGGTGAAGGAAGGAGACGAAGACCATGTTTCAGAGTTAAAGAGACAGGCTGAAGAGGCTTTGCAGGGCACTGGGGTAGAAGTGATTCTGGCAGAGGACTTTCTCACGCTACAGATCTCTCTCAGAAGATCAAGGTAATAAGCAGCTGGTTTAGTGTGTATAAAGCTGGTAGTGTTTTGGCTAAAAGCAGAGGAATTGTCTGTATATTTTATGATGTAAGGTGAAATTGTCTGCTCTTTGTCTAACTTGTTTTTATTATTAAAAGTCAAATTAATGAACTGACAAAAAAATCAAGCTCAAGGTCCTCTTGTTTGCAATCTACGTTGATAATCTATATTATCATTAACAGATTTCTATTTTAGGGAATTTTATTACTTGTAATACATGTTGGCTCTGAACCTCAGCTTGGCAATGGCAGTTTTTGCAGTGGCAAAAACACTTCATCTCAGGCTTGATTAATTTGCTTTATTCAAGTCTTATATTCTGGTTCCTAAAAGCAAAATTGCTGAGTGTCAATGTCACTTTGCAGTTAAATCACTGTCCTCCAGCAACTATGTCACTGGCTGTGGAGGAATGTCCCTGTAAGGTTCTGGCTGAATATAAGTAGTTGTTGAGAATGTCTGTGGCTATTTTGCTGATTTTTAACAGCTAACTAATGAATGAATTACAAACAGGCAGTGAGTGGTTGCAGACCTGATCTCATATCAAGGAAGGAACAATTTAAAAAGAAAAAGACAGCAAATTTATTGCACGCAGTCCCAATAATGTTGTTCGTTATTCAATCTCTAGCCAGTTTTCCCTAGTGTGACTAGGAAAAGTACTTTTTAGTACTTTGCCTACAAAGTAAAGGTTGCACCTTTGTGTTGATTGGATAGCTTTTATTTTGTAGGCAAATGTTTTCATTTACTACTTAATAATTGACAAGTGTTTGCAGACAAGTTGCTGTCTTCCATGCAAACTGTGGGCACCTGCAGCATTCTGATAGAGACCAAAGCAAGTGCAAGGTTTTATTTTGGTATAGCACTTGCTTTGTGACCAAGTTCACCCAGCAACAATCAGCAACTGCTTGCTAACCAATCAGGCAATACATTTTCCCTACTAACTTGTGGTTGCAAGGATTTAAGGCCAGTTCAGATGGAACAGGCAGTAAGCAAAACTTGAGCTGAGATTTTGTCAGTTTAAAGAATGGTTTTGGGGGCGCTGTAAATAATACTTGTCCCAAAAACTAATGACTAAAACTATTTTTTTTTTTATGTCACGAGGAATTTAAGCCTTGAGTTTTGTTAAACTGCAGCTCTCATGTAAAGAGTAAATGTAATGATAAAGATGCAGCAATAATCTTCAAACCTTTTCCAGAGCTTTATTTCTGGATCTGTACACAAGGTATTAAAGTACAACATAAAATACAAAATAATGTTTAACAAAAGAAAAAAAAAAAACGAAAACTCAATGTTTATGTACAATTTTTATAAACAATAAAGATAGCTTCTTGAACATTTCTCATAGTGAAGTTTTTGATTGTCTATATTTCTGGATATACATTTTTAAGTTTTGTAGGTTTTTATTCACAAAGGTGTTTTTATTTTCATCAAAGGACTTTTTTTCCTTCTTCAAAACCACAACTGCTATATTTTTTTTCTTTTTTAAACTTCAAAACACAATACAAAATATAAAATAAATTTGTTTAGTGCTTGCTTGCACACACAAGTCTCATACCAGAGATATCAATAAAATATCACATTTTCGAGAGTTCACAGGGTGGTGAAAAACCTACTTCTACTACTTAATGGCCTTTACATTCTGACAGTTTTTCTGAGTCTTTGTACAAACCACAGGTGAAATAAATATCACTGCACTGCTAAAGCTAGAAGAGCTTGGAGGACCTACTGCATTATGCACATTGCATTAAAAGAGAAACTAGCTCTCCACACACTTACAGCAGCAGCCATCCCTTTACCATCGAGACAAATATAGACGACGACAACATGTAAAAACTTTTTTAAGGAAAGAAACATGAGTGTCTTTTACACATGGCTGCATGTTTTGAATGCAAAAATTGCAACATTGAGTAATATCAATACGTCTTCAGGTAAAGCCGTTTTCAGTGGTACACTTGAAACAGGGCACAGCTGGCATGCGTGGTTTCAGCCGTGTCCTGGTGTCTGGGTGACTTTCCAAGGAGAGAAAAGAAATGAAAACACCAAGTCAACCAGTAAAATGCAAAACCCAAAATATCTGTACATATCTACAAATTATTGCCTTTCTGACAAGGAATCAAAGTAAAACCTTTTTATCAACACAGATTCACAAGTGTAAGAGGTCAGTTAATAGACTTTTTAAAGGCTATTTGCTAATTATTTACATGAAACACAGATGTGATTATCCTCTCTGATGCTGGCCGTTGAAACTGAACTGCTTGATTAAACTTATAACTTGATTATTAGGCATGAATGGACACAACAAACATGATGTACCCCTGAAACAAACTAAATAGTCATAGCACAATGCATAGATAAATTAAGTAAACACTACTACTGCATCCAATCAACTGACACCGACCTGCTAAACGTTTTACAACTCACAATTATGGACTTCAGTCAAGCGAAAAACAGCTCCATTTCTGCTACTAGGCTCCAAAATATTGTCAACCAGATTTCAAAAAGGCATAACTAGGCAGTACAGGCTAGGCAGAGGTTCAATACAAACTCAGAGAAGCTTTAAAGATATAATACTGCTAGCAGGTTGGGGAAAGAAAAAAAAACAACAAAAAAAAAAAGGCGCTACTTGATTTAGGAACATATCCACTTAACTAGGACACACACACAGCTTAACTTGCCTAAGAGTAGCGTGAGTGAAAGCATGAACTGAAAGGATGAGATAAAACTTTAGAAAGAAAAGTATATGCAATAAATACATACTTTACTGTGTCGAGGTTTAAATGGCTATTAACCCAACCAAAAATCTTTGCATTGCAATATTGCTGTTATGGTTCGTTGATATTCTAGCAAGTAGCAGGATTTTAAAAATATATTTATATACTCAACAGTAAAACAAGGTGACTCCCAGTATATTAACTTGCTCCGGTATTTTTCAATCACCTATTTTAAAATGTAAAGGAAAAAAAAACAAAACAAGGCCATTCATTTGGGTTTGACTACATGGGCATTATTAAAAGAAAATGAAAAAAGCCCCTCCAGTATTGGCCACTTTGAACAAAGGTAAATAAGCAGACAGACTACAAAGCACAGGAGAACATAAAGAGAAGAAACCCAAACAAGATGGCCTTAGCAGCTTAAGCCACGACACTTCCTGGTTTCCAAGCTAATCTCCATGCTAGTGTTGCTCTTCGTACAGTTATGTACCCAGGTAGATTCAAATCACATAAAAACCATTTGCACAAGATGGGTTACTGAAAAGTACCTGTAAACAAAAAAAAGAAAGAAAAAAAAAAATAGTACCACTTCAAACAACAAATACAGGCAACTAAATGCTAACACCAGAGCTGGGGAAACTAAATTTTTGGCAGCTAGAAGAATGGCAGGATAAGGTACTGAAGCTCTGAAGATGGTGGGTGTAGATGTGAAGGAGGAAGAGACACATCTCTCCTACTGCAGCCCCTGGGCCCTGCTGTACATGGACGTTACACATCTCAAGACCGCAAAACAAAAATAAAATAAATGGCTATATAAACTCTTGAGAGAAATCAAGATTTTAGTTCTATATGATAGACATCACTGATGTCATATTACACAAAAAACGAAAACAAAAAGTATAGTCATATACATATATATAGATATATATATATATATAATAGAATTTAAACAAATTGAATTTTCCAGTGAGGTCAGTCTTATGTACAAGCAGGAAAAAAAAAGGGATCTTAAAAGGGAAGAACAGGGAAGAAGATGAGGAAGATCACTCTGACTGAAGTGCTGCAGTGTGCTGTGTGTGGTGCCGTGCATGTGCTCCCAGAAACCCGTTGGGCTCACCGCTCCCAGCCAAGCTCCCAAAGTCTGTGACAGATACTGCCATTTTGGCGCCGGTGATTCGGTGGTGATGCGTCGTCGTCCGTCGTGCATCAAAGTCCACTCCGAGGTTACCCACGGACACGTCATTGATAAAGGAGTCAGGCAGCGCCATCTTGAGTCTCTTGGAGGGTCGCTCACAGTCCTTGTTGACGCACACGCCTCCCAGCTGGCCCAGATCTGAGTGGTAGAAGCCAGCCTCAAGCATATTGAGGCAGTCAGGTTCTGCACCATTAGCAGGGAACCCAAGGGATTCCTCGTGGTTCAGGGAACCTCGATGGAGACTGTCCAGTGGAGGAAAGCTGTAGGAGTCCAGGCAGCTAACCTCTGCAGGACTGCATACTGTGGCTACAGTGTTGCTCAAAGCTGCAAAGACACAAAACAGTTAACAACAAGAAGGAGTAATTTCTTTTTTTAATCCATCACTGCACAACTAAGGTCTGTAACTAACCCGTGAGGTCGCTGGCAGTGATGGAGTTGAGCAGGCTAAGCTGCTGTTCTGTGGTCGTTTCCAGCCTTCCACCACCACCAGCACCTGAACACACGGAGGAGGAACTGTCCACAGCTAACCCCTCCGCTTCATCCACCAGCCTGTCCATCAGGTCACTAGAAACAAAGAAATATCACTGGGTTTGTTTCTTCCATATTATGTGAACTTTTTTCCATTTTATTGAAGCAAAGCAATAAAGACAGACACTCCGTTTCATTTCACTTACGTTACTCCAGGATAGTTGCTGAACTTTTTCTTCCCGAACCGATTCTGCTGCACAAAGAAGTCAAAGCGCTCTGACTTTTTCCACATGTAATAAAACGCCACACATTCTGCTACTGTTCTTGTTGTGACCTGAGAGGATGGGGGGGAGGACAGAGTTTACAAAACTTTGTTTGTATACATTTTTAATTGCATACACTTGTGAAAGGAACCATAAATTAACACTCACTTTGTGTTTCTGAATGAGGTGAAAATTCTTGTCATACATCTGAAGAGCATGTTCAAAGTTCTTACATTCCTCTTCAGACCATGGAGGTGATTTTTCTGCAATGAAACCATGAATCCATTTTAACAATGGGTGTGCAAAGGTAACCACAGGCCATGTCTAAACCAAGACATGCCCCACCAATAAAATTCAGCCCAACTGAATAGTCCATTATTCCAAACTTAGTATCAACCATTTAGGAATAACAGGCATTTTTATACAGTCTCCCATATTCCAAGGGTTCAAAAGTAATTGGACAAACTAATATTTTTAACAAATGTTGACGTTTGCTTCAGATCTAGCACCCGTGGACAATACCAAATGTATTGTTTCCTGTCGTGATCCCTTCATTGAAGCCGTGTTCAATTTCTATTTGTTCGTGGATCTTCTGCCTTCAGCTCCATTTGGATATGGTGTGGGACGGAGAGATTTCGCAGGTCTTTCCTCCCCACTGCTGTCAGACTCCACAATAAAGACTTTAACTGATCAAACACACACATCCACAAATGTGCAATAACACTAATGTGCAATAATCTTTTCTGGCATTGTTGTATTTTTACTCAATTGTATATAGCATTTGTACTCTATTTTTATCTCATTGTATATTTTATTCTATTTTATTCTACTGTATATAGTATTTTATTTTATTCTATTCTGTACAGTTGTGTACTGTATTTATTCTTATTTTATTTTATTCTAATTTTTGCTTCATAACTTTTGCACTGTCCACTTCCTGCTGTGACAAAACAAATTTCCCACGTGTGGGACTAATAAAGGTTATCTTATCTTATCTTATATCTGCCGATACCGATATGAATCCGATAGTCTATTTTATAATCAATACAACTTTTTTGTTTGTTTGTTTGTTTGTTTGTTTTAAACGCCTTGCTGCTTTTTGTACAAGTTCATACTACAATTTTAAAAAACAAAACACCCTTTTTATTTAAACTTTTAGCAGAACTTTAAGGTAATATTTAATATATAATATTTAAAGCAATACTCAAAAAGTAATTTAAAATGCAATTTTATGCAGATTTCAAAAACTCTTGTTCTGAAAAAAAGTGTGCAATATCAGCACAAAATAATGTTTATATTCAACAACTTAATGTAGAATGGACCCTTTTATACTTAAAGCTTAACATAAATAGACATCCAGAGTGGAAAGCAGTGCAAATAAATGCAAACACGGCTTCATGACACAAAATAAATCGGCCCAGGCATTTTGACTAGAGACCGGGCCACCAGGTATTTGTAGGAAAAGCCATAAAGCCTGCGAATGAAAACAAACACTGTTGTGACAGTGATGTACACGGTCTTGTTGGTATATGTATGATTTCTATACATTTTACATCAGATGACCACTTTGGTTGTAAGATTCAGATAATTATTTATTAAAAGCTAGACATTTTAAATGAGAATAAGAAAGTAAAGCATTTCTTTGTGCCCCCCTTTCCCTGTTAATGCCCTACCTGCCCCCCTTGGTAAAACTTTGCTAGACCCGCCCCTGCACAGTTACAAGCGGTCAGCTACATAGAAAAGGATCCTGGTGTTATTTGTCTCTCAGAAACAGTTCATAACTTCCCTTCAACTCATTCATGTGACCTAAAAGGTAAACCTGTTTCTCCATCACCTGTTCAGCTCTGATAATTCAGTAAGGATATTTCCTGGTTTCATCTTCATGTTTCCCTCTCACCAGATATCCAAACCGATATTATGACCTTTTATGGCTGTGGCTCCAGCAAACATCAGCTGATACTAGAAAGTAATGTTAAATAAATTCTGACAACAGCTTATCAAGCTTAACCCTCTGGGGTCCAGGGTATAATTGGCCGTTTTTGACTACTTTTGATTTTACCTCTATATTTCACCTTTAAAAACTGTTTATCTTGCCTTGTTTGGTATCATTATTTTCAGCACAACCTCAAATATCTGAAATTTGAGTTATTTTTTCATTTTGGCATACTATATTAGTACAATTGATCTAAAATCAGACAAAAAATTCAAAATCCGAGTAGAAAAAAAGTTATATTTTTTTACTGTAAAACCCACAAACATGTTGAACGAATCATTTTCATAACTTGAAATGCAAATAGAAATTGTACACTTCTAAAAATTATGCACACGTTTTGCAAACAACAAAGTTATATGGTACTATTTACCTAAAAATGCAGCCTCAGGCGTTTTTTATATAACCATTTAAATCTATTTACAGAACAATCAGGTGTTCTGCATCAAATAAGAAGGCACACAAATTATTTGTGCCACTCCAAATAAATAGTTTCTGTCCACTATAAGACAAGACTGTAAGGAGAACAGCACAGGCCTAAACCCTGCAGGTCTGACAACAGGTGGTGTATCAGTCCAGTTTTCCATGTGGAGACAGCATTTACACTGGAATCTGCCTTTGATGGCTTTTTTGGAGCAAATGTGACATTCAGCAGTATAACTGACACACGATACAAAACAATAACTAGACAACACACTAACTATAGCCTCCAAACACGCTAAACGTCACTAATGTCTCACATGTGAGAACTCGCTCTCTCTCTTTCGCTCGCCCGCTTTCTGTCGCAGGTGTCACTCCTAAAACTGCCCTTTCTCCCTAAACAACCAAGTGCCACATGTTGCCATATCATTTTTTCCATTGACTGACATGGTAAACTTTAACACCAATAGGGAAGGGGTGTTTTTCTTTTTCTTTTTTCACTCGCAAGCGGAGAGTGTTTGCTAGCGCTGTCTTTAGAAAATGCTGTTTTTACCGTTCTTCCCGCTGTAAACATCACTGTTTTGTTCAGAAAAAAAACATCGCATGTATTTTTTATCATAACTTTGGTTTTACGTGGCCCATCAACACAATTAAAAAACTGGTATATAGTTTGAAGTCCGCACTTTCGACCCAAGTTAAAATGGAGACTGAGTCGCTGCATCTTGTAGCTGTGTCGTCTTAAATTGGTCATGTGATTTTGGCGCGCCGGCGCGTCCGTCGACCCCAGAGGGTTAAACGTGCTGTTGTTGTTTAGCGCGACATCCGCTGGTTTCCTCTTTCTGGCGCAAAGTGGGCGATAAACAAACAAGAGAGACGGGACTTCCAACAGAAAAGCCAAACAGCTGATCATTGATCAGTTTCATGATTGAAGTAGCAACAGGAGAGGGAGGGGGAGAATGAGAGAAGAGGCAGCTGTGCAGCGTAAAGACACAGAATAACTCCACCTTTGTGTCTTTTTTTCCATTCTAGCTGAAGTACGGGACAAATCGCGTTCCTTTTCACCTCAATACGCATGTCTTGTAATTGGTCCAGCTCAGAGTCGATCATGACCAACTGACCAATCCACCACCACCAAAAAAAACAAAACAAAACAAACAAAAAAATAAACCCCAAACAAACAAACAAGTACAATGGCTCATAAAAACGATGGCCAGTCCAGCTGTGATCAAGATGGATGTCAGTGTAAGCCATTTCTATCACATTTAACCTGAGACTTAATTTTGTGCAATTTCTGTACAAAACTTAACACATGTATGGGGAAAAAAAAAAAAGTGTTTTCCTTAATTTGTTTTTTTTCCCCCCCAACCATAAAACTGTTTAGTCAGCAACACTACATTTTGTAAAACTTGAGTCTATCCATTGTACGGTCAGACTTAGCAATGACAACACACAGACGTCCGAGCTCCATATATCGGTTGTTAAGCTTAACATGGTAATGCTTTACCAACATTCAGAGATGAACTTACACACTTGCTTTACTTCTCTGGGATAGCCTACTCAGAGATGAAATGCCGGTTTGGCAGCACGTAACGAGGCTCCAGATACTTTCAGTGTGAAGTAACTCCAGACCACCGACAGGTCTCGCACACAACAGCCACTCTATCACGTGACGCATACTGCTCCGACGTGCTAACGTCTCGAGCATGTCACAAGTTTTGTGAGGTGCTTTTGTGATGTTTAATGGATCGGATTACATTTTTTATTTCTCCTCGATATCCGATCCAGTAATTTAGGTCAGGATCGGACCAATACTGTATATCAGGTCAGTCCATCTCTAGTTACATCCCTCAGTCCTGCGTCACACATTGACATTATTTCGACTCGTTGTTCACCTCTCAATTTTTGTAACCTCAAACGGGTGGCTTGGCCAGACTGAAGGCAAAAATACACAATGTAATGACCACAATGGGTCCTTAAGGCATACCCCGTTGGTTTAAGATCAGGTCACTGACTTGGCAACTGAAGAATATCCCATTTCTTTGCCTTGAGAAAATCTTGTTGCAGTCTCATCATCAATAAACACTGGTAGCCCAGTTCCACTGGCAGCCATGCATACTCATGCCATAACACTGCCTCATGTTTAACAGATGATTTGGTAGCCTTATGTGGCATCACGAGTCGTTTCTTTCCTTCCCCATACTTTTCACTTCTAATCATTATGGTACAAGTTCATCTTGGTTTCATCTGTCTAAATGTTTTTAGGCAGAGGATTCCTTGGCAAGCCTAATCAGGCTTTCTTGTTATTCAGTGAAACTAGTGGTTTGTAAATGTCGTCATCAGACAGTGAACGTGAGAGTATGCGTGCCTGCCTGTTTTTTGTGACCGCACAGACTTGTGTGCTGAGAGATTACATTACAATACAACCATGCATGCGCTCAAGCAGCGGACTTCAAGTTGTCTTTAAAGAAGTATAACAGGAATGACTACTCGGGCATCAGGCCTCCAGCTGTCCGTGTCCGCAACAGATTATAATCCAAGCTTTAGTTGTCTTATGTAGTCTTTTGGTGTTGCTGAGCAGCAATGTTTTCCTTCTTCAGAGACATCTAATTTGTCTAGTCCTAAAGGTTTATTTTGGGTTTTTTTGTACTTTGATGAGCTAATAATCAGCTCTCCTAATGATGGCTTCCTACATTTGCATTAACATCTCTCATATTTTGATGTCAGTGAACAGCTACCAAGTCCAATACTTGCAATCAGCTCGACCTCACATGATCAAGAAACTGTTCATCAATTCTCATTTGTCTAATTCCTGAAAATGGGGGGCCCCATGTATAATAATGACTTTGAATGAAAGTGAAATCTACATGTGAAGCATCTTGAGTGTCTTGAGGTGCAAACGAATCACAATGACATTTCCTATGAGAAGTCATTTGCTTACCTTTTGAGGACTTTACATGGTTGCAATATCTTTCTAGTGCTTCGCGGGTGTTGTAGTTGCATTTTACAAGCTCACGTAAAGCCTACATTGAAAGAATGAAAGAGTAAAAATTATAGCATTTGCCAAAATTGATCAGAAATAATTAAACAAACAGATATGAATGTCAGAGAAAATGCCTTTCTTGAGGTGCACTGCTAATAACACATTCATCATTTTATCAAACCACGTAAAGGACTGAGTAAGACATGACTGACCTGCTCATTGTCTCGCACATGCATTCCTGGTTTGTCACACCCCGTCTTTTCATCTGTCGTCCGTGACAATACTTCGCACAGGAAACTTCTAACCTTGTTTTCTGATAATACACCTGGACTCCACAGTAACTCGTCTTCATCTTCATATGCTACACAACCAAATACATGATGTTAAAATTAATCACCAGGTGTACATCAGCTATTCTGAATTGAATGGTTAAGAACAGTGCAAGCAGCCACATTAAAGAATAGATTAGGAATGCGTGATGAAAGCAAAAAAAAGTAGTATTCACCTTTCTCCTCATCTTTGTAGTGACAGAGGCAAGAAGGAACTTCTGCTTGGTATTCCAATCCCACCATTATTTCCTATTACAAAGCATAAGAGGGCATGTCTGAATTCACAAGCAACTTGACTCTAACTTAACAAACAGTGAGTAAACTATATCCTTTACATGTCTCCAAATGAAACAAATCATTTACCTTTCTTGAGTCCTCTGGGCTTGGGCCGTCTTCATCACACTCTGACTCTTTATCACCGTCAGAAATAGCGTTGGCTGGGGAATTTTTTTAAAAAAAGAAAAAAATGTTTAAAAATGAGTAAATCTTAAATACTTTAGCACACCCTGAATTTAAATGGCAGCTGCTTAATGCCGAAGCCTGATGTTTTACCAAAAAAGTGTTTTTCCAAGTTTTTCTGCTAAAGGTTGTAAGATCACCTCAAACATACTTGAAGCTTTCCAAAGAATTTAGGTAAAGTTATGTGTAAAGAACCAACAGTTTCAAACCACAAACCCACTGTAAGTTGGCAAAGTAACACAGCTGTGAAAACGAATTTATGACAAAAATATTTTTCCAGTAAAATGACTGAGCTAATGATTTATTTTTGTTATGCAAACTGCATAACAAATCCCAGCTGTTTGTCTTTATTTTACAGTGTTATAATTATGGTTTTGTTTGAGTTACTTTTTTTCAATCCAACCTATTTGTACTTTTCTTGATTCTGGATCTATTCGGACATGCTAAAAATTTAATTTAGTCTTAAATGGACTTGAGAACAGCAGTCAGAGACAGATAAGCTAATTGCATTAATGTCCACATTAATGCAATTGGCTTAACTTACACAAATAACTACATTAGCTGCATACTTAACACATCTTTATCTAAATTTTTTGTTAGACAACGAGCCTTCTCAAAATTTGTAACCTTAACAGTAACTTTGTCATTAACAGCTGAGTGGGAGAAGTGAATATCTCACAGTGCACAACAGTAAGTGACCCTCCTTTATGACACCAAGATTCACAGTAGAATTTCTGTTTTATTGTGTGACATATTACACACTAGGTTTTAAAATAATTAAAACTAGTCAGCTGCACCAAATATCTGTGATAAAAAGAAGTGTACTGCTACTACATTTAGCATTCACAACCAAAATCTAAATTTGAAATTTAGTGGACTACACATTAGGGCTGCACAATTAATCGTTAGAAAATCGCGATCTCAATTCATACTTATGTGCGATTTCATTTCCAAATGACAACGATTTAAAAAAAATTTTTAAAAAAAGATGACGATTGTACCGCATTTTGATCCGGGACCTAATCTGCATGAAAACAAGCGCTCATTCTTCCTGCTCAACAAATGACGAGGGCGGAGCCTTATACCACGTAATACCGAAGCCAGCTGGCAGGGAAAAAACAACGGAGAGCACGTGAGAGATGACGAAGCTGTAAAGGCCAAGAAAGTGACAGGAGAAAATCCATCCCGGTCAACCACATCAATAACGGGAACTTTATACAGCGCTTCCCCATAACCGTCGAACTCCCGCAGGCACAAAGAAATTACGGAGGCTATCACTTATCACCTGACTAAAGATATGGCTCCCATCAACACTGTGCAAAACGAGGGATTTAGGAAAATGATCAACACCCTAGACAAACGCTACACAGTGCCATCCTGCAACTATTTTTCAAATGTTGCACTACCTGCTCTATACACGCAGTGTCGAGCAACGGTGGAGACGGAATTACAAGCAGTACAACATTTTGCGGCAACCACAAAATGTGAGACATTTATTGTTTTTATGTTCATTTATTGTTTTTATGTTCAGTCTCAACTGTTACGAAGTTGATGTGCAGTTAATAAGTGCAATAAATATTTATACTGGAAAAGAAAATCGTGAGAGAATCGTGATCTCAATTCTAAGCAAAAAAATCGTGATTCTCATTTTATGCAAAATCGTGCAGCAATACTACACATCTTAGTATTCTCAGTAGTCTCATAATAGAGCATGTTTGAGTTCTGGACGTTTTAGATTTACTGTATTAATATAAAAAAAATAATGAGCACATTAATCACTGTATTGCACACAATAAAATGATTTAATTCTGACAGTTGCAAACATAAAATACTTTTAATCTAAAAGTAGTAATCTATCACTTACATCTAAGTGTTCTTGGGAAGAAATCAGTTGCCTCGTGGGAGGTAACTGAAGGAGTCAGATCATCAGCTGAGGACTGGGTCTCCTCCTCATAATCTCCAGACAGAAGGTCTTTAGCTATTTCCTCCTAGTGAGTAAAAGGAATATAAATTGTACACCATACAAAAACCATAACTTACAAATATAGCATTGTTTTACAAATTAACACTATATTTATTGCCAATTGCTTCTCACAAATCTACTTAGCAACTGTATAACTACCAAATAACAGCAACTCCTTACCTTATCCAAAGTCATGTCGGGGAGCTCATCAGTCAGGTCTCCAGAGGAGCTGTCTATACTGGAGCCTGCTGAGGCCTCATAGCGATAAATGGCCAACAGTTCCTCTAAAGGCATGTTCCCTTCCTGTCAAAAGAAAAATGAATGGAAAAATATATCAATTCCATTTCACAGGGTTATACCATTTTCATGTACGAAGTACAACAAGATGTTCAAGTTGGACAAATTTATACACTGCACCTATCATATGGCATTTGGATTTACTGATTTATTATAATACCTTTTCCAGATCTGCAATTTCAGATCTGAAATTTGTTCCGCCTTCCAGAGACTCTTCCTCCTCCAGAGTCCTCTCATCATCATACTCATGAACTAACATTTCTGCTGTTGGATCAAAGTCATGGTCCTCTGATGATAAAGAGCCAACTGAATGAGAAAAATGGAAAGAAAAATAAAAGAATTATAAATACCAAATTGTTATCGTGCAATAAGCAAAACCTTACTTTATTACAAACTCATAACATTTTCAGAAATTCATCTCGATATTTCCGTTTACTATTATTTGTGAAAAGTAAAAACAGAGTTTTGAAAGCACACCTTAATATAGATTACATAGTAAATTGTATTACCTGGACTTGAACTCCCTAGGGAAGCCTGGAAAAGAAGAAAAAATTACCATAAATTGGTGCAAGACAGAAAATTTGAATTAAAAAAATTACTCGGGGGCTTTAATCTCAAATATTAAAACAAGATGACCAATAAAACATTTTTACGTTGTGTGTAATATGACCCAAAAAAATAGCCGGGCAGGAAAACTGCAATTGTCGCTAACATTACCTGATATAGGTGGCTAATACAACGCTAGCCGAGCTGTACACTGAGGGAAAGATACGTTTTTTAAACGCTGGAATACAAAAATTTCCCCAGAGGACTGAATAAAAAAACCCTTCTATAATCGGTTGTATATGTGATTGCAGATCCAGTACTGCTTAGCTAGCCGGAAAGCTATTTCCAAATCCAAATGTTAACGCTGTCCACCGAAAAATGTAAACACTAATTTCGTTTGCGCGGTACTGCAATCGATAAAGTCGAGCAACCTTTTAAACGTAGGTGCCGCTACTCCAGCCTGAACATTAAAAAATATTTTTCCATTCACCATAAATATTATATGGTCTGCAATTTACTTGAACCAGCAAGCTAACGTTAAATTTACGTATCAATTTACACAGCCTCTACACCGAAGCAGCTGAGAGCGAAGGCGCAGAGGCCTCGTAGTGAAGGATCAGTCCAGACATTTAAGCATATTTAAGAGAAATAAAAACAACAATTATGAGACGAAACACGCTACACACAAGGCAAAAAGCATTGTTTCTTCAATCGATTGCGTAAAAATGAAAAATACAGCACACAAATTTTTAAAATGTCGATTTAAGATCGATTGCTTCTCCCCTGTTTTCCCTCTTACCTCCGCCATATTGGTACCTTTAGCTAATGGGCTCCTTCTAGCGCAGTACCCGGATCAGCGCTCTGAGCCAATCAGAGATCCAGGTGACTGCTTGAGTCGTGACGCCGTTAAAACCATCTACTGGTCAGACTAACGGTAATTACTAATAAACGGGTAATTTACGGTATAAAAAATTGAAAAACAGAATTACAAGTCAAATTGCCGATTCACAGTCTACCTACAACATATCGGTGTCATGGCGTTGGCCCTGCCGGTGCCTTACACAAAGACGGTTTACTAGAACATTCCCAGTACATCCCAGCTGATTTCCTGTTCTTCTTACCGTATTTATCGCAGCTATGGCATCTAAACTACTGTGTTTTCAACACCGTCTTGTTTTTCGCTCTATTTCTGAAAGAAGAGTCCAATGCGGAATTCAAATAGAAATAATTTAAGGTTTTCCAGCTGTACTGGATATTAGGACAGTAATTTGTTTTAGCCCGTCATTTTTCACGCAACCTGCATGCTACTGTAATATTCCTGCTAACACACCTGTCTTTTTTTTACTTAAATAAAAACAATGCATAATTTAGCTATAGATAAAACATGTTTTTATTAAGTTGACTGTTTATTTATCATAAAATTATTTTACTTGAATTTTGATCCCTTACCAATCAAACTCCTTGGTCTGCACATTCCTCAAACTGTTGAAAGAGCAATTTGTTGTGTTTCTATTTGAAAGACAATACAATACTCATACTAATTATTTTAGAGATAAACATAGCAATAATTACAGTTTAAGTATGTTTTTAATCATTTTAATTTTTTATGTGATGATATGTTGTACTGTTGGTATATAACAAGGGTGGGCATTTAATTTTCTCATGAGAAGCTAAACTTAATTCGGCTCAATAATTGTTTTATCTCTTTTATATCTCTTTTTCTTTCTTTATAAATACCTACTGGTAAGAGTAAATTAGACGTTACAATTAGGCAATGAAAATGTGAAATAAATAGTAGCAGCATTTTATCCATCCATCTGTCTTCTTCCGCTTATCCAGGGCCAGGTCACGGGAGCAGCAGCTTAAGCAGTGAAGCCCAGACCTCCCTCTCCCCGGCCACCTCCTCCAGCTTGTCCGAGGGAACACCAAGGCGTTCCCAGTCGATCATTGACCTGTGGCCTAGGGTGTCCTGGTGCCACGTGCACTTATGGACACCCTTATGTTCAACATAAGGGTGTTCGTTATGGACAAACTGTGGTTTGCACATAAGTCCAACCACAAAACACCACTTAGGTTCAGATCCAGGAGGCCGTTCCTCTCAATCACACCCCTCCAGGTCTCATTGCTGTTGCCCACATGAGCGTTGAAGTCTCCCAGCATTGTATTGTTATTTAATCAACATTCCCCCAAACAATTATGAATAAAATGTGCATATTTTTGCAAAATTTCAGAGACTTTTAACTTTATCCAAAGTGCTATTGCTGTTTTGCTTGGGCGGGAATTTTAAAGACGGTGGACACATGCTCACCGCTGAGAAAGGATCTGTATCGTTTGTTCTCATATGAAGGTAGATCCAAAGAGAACCAACATCTTCTGAGCATGTCTCTGACCATGTGTGGAAAGTTATCTGCCAGAAGTGAATCAAAAGTGCTTGTGGTAAAGGTAACTATTTTTGTTACCACATCAACAACATGGTTATTATTTAGCACTGACTCACACAACACCTCCAGTTTCAGTCCTGCAGTCATTTCATGTCTCTTTATCTTGCATCCACTTCAAAAGTCTGAAAATTTTCCCTGTCAGATTTGGACAGCCATTGGCTGCAATACCAGTTTGTCCATTTTCAACCTCCATGAGGTTACTATCGGAGTCTGTTTCACTGAGTGCATTGCTGCCAGCTTCTCTGTAATCTCAGACTCTTTCGTTACCACATGTACAAAGATGAGTAACTGAGGTGTGTGGTGAGCATCAGAGCTCTCATCTGGAGCCAAGGAGAAAACAGACTAAACTGTCTGCTGTTTTTTTAAGTTAAGCGCCACCAAACATTCTTTGATAAACTTGCAATTTTGTGGGAAATCACAAAACCGGTCTTGAAAGTTCCATCCCTGGATGTGTAAAGCTTGGTAAAAAGTCCTTGTTGCTTTTTTTCCAGCTTTGCTAGCAGAGGTTCAGATGTCTGTCCGCCCTCTGCATCAGTCAAGAGCTTGTATGTCGGTGTGTGCTTACTTTCATAATGGCGAATGCGATTGTAATCGTTATACACACAATCGGCTCTCCACAAACTAAGCATGCGGTTTTGCCTCTGATTTGAGTAAACGCATTCTTACAAGTCCAAGTCTTGTTAAAAAGTCCACATTCTGCATCGGTCTTTCTTTGTTTAGTGTGAGCTGGCATCTTTCGGCGCTGGCAAACTCACATCTCTCAAACATGAAGCTGCATTCACTTGTATGTAAATTTAAAAAATAATAGCCGGCAACTTTAAAACAAAAGCAATAAATTTGTATAATGATTTCCCACAAAATCACAAAAACCAGTAAACCATTTTCTTATGGGGGATCATTATGGAGTGTTTGGGGGCTAAAATGGGACAAACTGCATGATGTTTTCCATTTTTAAACCATGGGGTTGAATATGATGTCAACCCACCCTTTTCACCTATAACAGCTTCAGTCTGCATGCTAGGTGCTTGATTTCATAAACCAGAGACCATGGCATTAACTGAAAAACCTGAATTCAACAATTTGGATCAGTGAGTTAATACTTATATTTACTTTTAAATGCCAATTTCCCATTTACATCACGTGGGCTGGTAAGGGACTACCAGTGGGCTGGATGTGGCCTCCAGGCTGTACAATGCCCAGCACTGACACTGGTTACACTTACAAGACACTTTATTAACAACGCTTTGCTAACACTGTGTTGGGCCCACCTTTTCTTTTAAAGCTGCCTTAATACTACAGATTCAAGAAGGTGCTGGAAACATTTCTCTTGAGATTTTTGGCCAAATAGTTGCTGCAGATTTATTAGCTGCATACCGTGATATGAATCTTCTGCACCGCTACATCCCAAAGGTGCTCTATAGGATTGAGATCAAGTGACTGTGGAGACAATCTGACTAAGATGAACTCAGTGACAGGTTCAAGAAACAACTTTAAGATTATTTGATCTTTGTGACATGGTAGATTATCTTGCTGAAAGCAGTCATCTGAACATTAGGCTGTGGTCATAAAGAGAGGGACATGATCAGCAAGGCTGGATCAGAAATCAAGACTCATCAGACCAGACAATGTTTTTTAAGCCTTCTTTTGTCCAAATGTGGTGAGTCTGTTTGCACTGTAGCCTCAGTTTCCTGTTCAGGACTGACTGCTGTTGTGGCTTTCTGCTGCAGTTCATCTACGTCAGTGATTGAGGTGTGATTATTCGATTGACTGTTGCCTTCCTATCGGCTTGAAGTAGACAAGCCATTCTCTCCAGATTTCTGGTATCAACAAGGCATTTTCACTCACTCACTGGGTATTTTATTTTTCAGACTCTTCTCCGTGAACCCTAGAGTTGTTGGGGTTCAGATGCTGAAATACTCAGACCAGTCCATCTGGCTTTAACAACTTTTCCCAAGTTCAAACAACTTCACCTCAAAATTTCAATTCACTTCGGCAGGTTGTATTGGGCGTGTCTGCTCGCCTAAATACTAGAGTGTGAATTTTGTTTGATACGCTGCTGTCAAATTTTGCCTGAATAGCTGTTGTAATTATTTCTGTATGGCATAAAATGTGAACTAATCCTTTAAGGCAAGAGTTCTGCATACCAGAGAATTACTTTTAGGAAATACTAAAACAATATAAAATGTACTGTACAGGCCAACAGGGGGTAGCCTGATCATACAATATATAGGACTTTGTTCACAAAACTGAGCTCCCCATGCAATCTTCCCTCTTTTCCTGTTTTGGAAAAGAGGGAAATGGGATAAGAGTCGTGAAAGCTCTTATCCTATTTGTTCATGCAGTCACATATAAAAACAAACTGACAGTTTTTGCAAGGAGTGGTGTATGTTGGAGAATCCAGATTTCAATCTATAAGGTAACAGGCAGTTGTTGTCGTTATTTCTGTATTTATTTAGGCATTTCAAGCTCCTGACCTGGGTTCACAGGCCAGTAAACAAGGTTTCTTAAAGTTGTAACTTGAGTTTTTGCTATTAAAGCCTTCAAATGTTTGTACACAGCACGTCAGAGATAAAGAAGCTTATTTCCTGGTCGGGTCAGATTCAGAGCAGGAGGTGAGGGGCCTTCCTGCAGTATAACAAAGTTATCTGTGTGCTTTTGCCATGTCAACAGACTACATTTGTCTTAGACTGGGGACGTGAATACATGTTTTTGTGTCAAAAGCTGGGGAAGGGGTTTTGTGTCTGTATGATTTCAGTTTGTTTTAAAGAACAAGAACAAAAAAAGGATTAAAAAAGGTAATATTCCAGTTTCTGCTTGTCCCGTTCAGCCATTCAGAGCACAAACAACAGTTTCCACAGGAGTGATGTGACATTAAAATCCACATTACAGGTAGAAGAGGCTCGAACTGCTTGATTGTGCTCGTAATGGTTGCCAGCACTGAATTAGATGACACAGAGTTGCAATGGTGTTGCTGTTTGACCAAAAACCTTGTATTCATTGGAGGTGGTTAGTATATATACAAAGACTACACTCGGATAAACACATTTTAACCTTGTGATGCAAACCAGACGTAATATCTAACTAATAAACACTGATTTGTGGGTTTCAAGTGGTGGGTGTTTTAAACTTATTGTAGCAAGTAAACACCTCTGTGTCTGCAAACCAGAATCCCCAGTAAGGCGTAGGAAGAGGGCAGCGTGGGCTTCGTTTGGAGGACTTTACAAACAGATGAGTCACTGTTTTTCGGAGAGTTCAGAAACACATCTCTCTGTAGGCCACCACATCTGCTAATTATCTAAGCTACTTTAGACCACTAGAAGTTAAACAACCACTGATGCATACACTGCATTGAGTTGACATCTTAAATAAATGAATAACCTCCCCAAAAGTTTTAGGTCATCATATCCGGCAGCCGATTCTTCCTAAAAGCAGATTTGTCTTTTTTGTGTTTCTCTTTGCACAGGTGGTCATGTTTGGATGTGCATACTAAGTAGAGTAAATAATTAAAGCAGGGTAAAATGTCTTTCTTCCTTCTCTACTCTGTAGATAATTTATGATTGCCATAATTATTTGAAAGCCCAGTTTTAAAACCACAACAATGAAGCCAGGAAGATGTGGGCCCTTACCCAATGAGTGAAGCTGTCAGGTCAACAAGTTATCCTCTGACGTAGGTTATGGGGAGGCGGTGATAAAGGGTCACAGTACATTGTTACAGAGTAAAAACGGATGTGGCTAATTAACACAGACGCTAACCTACACCGGTTTTTCAGCTTCCCGGCAAATGCCCACTCTACTGATGTGCTATTCAATACATTGTAACTCTAATAACGCATAATTATCTATTATATTTCAGGTCATCTGAAAACATCAACCACATATTCTGTGATTTAGACGTCACTGGAGGATATTGCACTGAATGAACTGTTAGTCTTGAAAAATTTTAGTCTTATTATTTTTTGATTCTGTACCCTAAAGCACTAAAAAAAATTGTAATCTAATTTGCATGGTTATCTAACGCAGTATAATGTGTTAGATAACCATGCTTCTCTGCAAATGTAGCAGGACAGGAACAGACTCCTCAGTTTTGTCAAGAAGACCATTAAATCACTACTGTGCAAAAGTGTCAAGCCACCCCTCATTTATATACGTGCAAACATGCATGCAAATAACTTTAAGTTTATACAATTCTAAAAAGCTTTACAGTCAATATTTGGTTTGACCACCTTTATTCTTTCACAAAGCCCAAACTTTTTTGGGCATTTCTTTATGAAGTCTTCGGGAATAGTTTTCCAGCCTTCTTGAAGGACATCCAAAGCTCTTCTTTGGATGTTGGCTTGTTGGTGTTTTGATGATGCAGCAATGGTTCAATAATTTTGATGCCTGGGCTATGAGAGGAGGACAATCCATGACTGACAGTGCTCAATTGTGTGTTTTTCTATCTAGATATGCTTTTACCACATTGGGAGTGTGTTTGGGGTTAATGTCATGCTGAGAAATGAAGCTGTTGCCAATTACACACTTCCCAGGTGATATTGCATGGTAGATCAAAGTCTGATGGTACTTTTCTGTGTTCATAATTATTGACGCAAAAACACAGTATACAAATACAGTTATCTTTGGTATTTTTCATAGATTAAACAAAGAAAATAGGAACAAATTATGTGTTTTCAGGCCCCAAAGTACCTAATGATAAAAGGTGTGTGTGTTATTTGTGGGCACAAAACTGGTTCATCTCTTGTGTTTGGTTGTTTTTGACTTTTTTATTGAATTATTCGGCTCAAGACTTTTGCACGTACTGTATGAGAACAACAATATTATTTTGCATACTGAAACTGCATAATGAAAGGTAGAAAATGCAGCACATGCAATACCTTTAATTGTACACAGATTACAATCCCAATTGGGATGCTGTGTAAAATGCAAATTCAGTTCAATTCAATTTTAATTACAGTATAAGAAGACAAATCACAATCGAGGTACTTTATATTATAAGGTAAAGACCCTACAAATAAAAACAGAATAACAGTAATTTGCAAATTTATGAAACACATATTTTATTCATAACAGGTCAGTAACATAACTGGGTACCAAAAAACACATTTTTTCTCAGAAGCAAAGATGAGCAGTGGTTCACCTTCTTGCAAACGAAGCAAAACAAAAAAATCTGCAAACTGGGACAAAATTATCATCCTCAGCATAAAATTGCACAGGCTTTGAATATCTCATCATCTAAAGTACATAATATCAAAAATTTCAATGAATGTGGAGACAAGAGACAAGACAGAAAATCAATACTGGATGGTTGTTCCAGCAGCACTGCATGAAAAACAGGCATGATTCTGCCATGGAAATCACTGCATGGATTCGGGAACACTGCATGAAATCACGCTCTGTGGACACAGTTCCCTGTGCCTTCCACAAATGCTGGTTCAAGCTGAAGAAGCCATACATGAACACTGATGCAGAAAGTAACTGTCTTCTTTCAAATTCATTTTAAATGAACTGAGGACAACTGGAAAACGGTTATATGTTCAAATGTATAAAAATCTGAAATTCGTTACTCGCCTGCCTGCAGTCCAGATCATCACTAGGTGAGAACATTTGGTCCATTAAATTCAAAATGAGCCAAGTTTATTTGGAAGTGGGGTTTGTACATTATGGTCTTTTAAATCTAAATTCAAAGTGGCTGCACACTTGTTAAATTAAATGTGTTCATAATCATGTATTTTCAGAATTATAAAAATACATACATCATATATGAGCTGTTCTTTTATAGAAAACGCTGTAACAATTCATTGTTTACTTAAGTGGAATGAGTTGAGGTAATACATTTATGCACCACCAGGTGGCAATATGTGACAGATTTGTCTTCCTCATGACTCAGCTTTAGCCTTTTCCATTTCCTCTGTGCCCCAAACACCATCCTTCAGGCTTCAACAGTGAGTGTGAGCACTGACTATGTGTTGTGTTGATATTTTAGCATGAATCATGTAAAACTCCAGCATGTGCAATGACACAGCTTTGTTTGGAAGTGCAGTATTTATTCCCACATGCTGCTCACTAAACAGTTAGCAGCTGCAGAGCAAGTTCTATAGCATCAATAAATTTTTTGTAGTACTCGGCCATTTCAAACGTTTATATTATTCACCAGTAACACAAACAAGCTGCTTTCTTTCCTGTAGTATTTTGCAATTTCCATGAAATCCTGTAATACTGATTGCGCACGTTAATAATTGTAAAATAGTATGACATGAAGTGGCTACAAATGCAAGCAAACAGGCAACTAAATTTAACTCTATCAACGGCTTTTGCTTGCTAGAATAGCCCAAATGTAACTGTTGTTGCAAGACTGTTGCAACCATTATTTTAGTGCCGTCAGATGCTCTTTTAGGAAGATATGAAGGAAATCTTAACATACTCACTGGGAGATTATTATGTTTTATAAATGCCATAAACATACTGTAATCCTTTAGCACATCTATTATGTCCCACTTAATGAGGTCATTTGTTCAGGGATGTTATTGCACATTACATGCAACATGGAAAAGTGTGTTTTAAAAAAACAGGTTTTTTTACTGGGACATTCAAAGGCCTATTAGGCTCAAGCAGTTCTGTTTTTTGGTACTGAAGTGTTCGATGTTTTATTTTTAGGTACAAAACTGAGTCAGTGGTGCTGTAACATAACAACACGTGTTTGTCTACCCAAGATTTGAGCATGGTTATTACTAAATATTGCTCTGTGTCATAGCTCTCAGCGCTCAGCCTTCTAAATCCAGGACTTTTTTTCTTTTTAAAAGATGTATTAACAAATTCGTCTTACTGAAATATTGACTTTGGCTCATTTTTTTCTACCTCGAATTTGTCTGCACAAAGCACAAATGCAAAATGGGTTTATGTGCAAAAAGGGAAATGCTTCTGGAAATATTAATTTGTGTAAATTTAAATGAACCCTTTCAGTCTCTGAGGAGGATTTTGATTATATTAAGGGGACATTAGCAGCAGTTGGTACATACAGGTGCAGCGGGGTCTTTGAAAATGAAAGAATACTCTGTTTTACATCGCTGTCTGTGCCTGAGATGCGACACTTTAGCTCAGTACAGATTATTAAAAATGTAAGGCATAGTTGAAAATTACCTTAAGTGGTCAGAAATAGCATGATTACGATCACAGACTTTGCTAATGGCTGTCCTTACCTTATCATTATTGCTTATATTAGTTCAGTCAGCATCAAACAATTTGTGAAAATTGGCATTTCATTCACAATTAAGTGGACTGTACCAGATGGTAGAAACTGAGACTGACAGACTGAGAGATTTTTCATTAAATCAGCCCTTAAAGCACCCACTGACACTACTTTAATGCAGCCATCATGGGCTGGTACACGGACTTCTCCAGTTTGTTGGGTATCTGTTATATATTTTCAGGTGATGGTGTGGTTGGGAATTTGAGGCATGCATTAACTGAGAGTATTAGCAGAGCTCCATCTCTGGACCCATGCTGAGCTCCACAGCAGCACACCACAGAGTTCATCTTTAACTGTCTGATTTGATTTAACTTAAAACATCATGTATGAATGCAGTCTAATCTAACAGAGAGAAGTGCTTTAAATCTGTCCTACTACACTGTTTATCAGTGCACAGTCAGTGTAAGAGGTTGCAAATGTTGAATAAATCCGGTAGTAAAAGCTTGGCAGTTCAGCGTGTGCTCTCTTCATTTTTGCAAATGCTGGAACACTGAGTAGTGAGAGCTCACTTCAAGGCGGAGTAACAGTGAGTGGGCACTGCAATTTCCTCTCTTTCTGTAGTCAGACGCAGTTGTGGAGGTGTTTGTATATATCCATAACCTGCGTCATACTGTGTACTCACATGCTTTAATATGAGATTACTTCTTTCAAAGTCTTCTTTTAAATAGCAGTTATGGAAATGCCCATATTTGTAAGAATGATGGGCATTAAACGCTTGAGAGAATTTCCAATCTGAAAAAACACGAAGTGGAGAAGAGAAAACGAGGTATTGGATCCAGCAGTAGACTCGTGTAATGTCTGTTTTCTTATATTTATGCTCCCCATGAAAGTATTTCTTCAGCTATAACTGTGAACATTACTAAGCGCCAGTTCTCACCAGTGGATAAGGTTTTTAGCGTGAGCAGGATGTCGGGCTCTAAACGATCCTTTAATTTGAGTATTGTGCAGAATATGCAAAGTGATGAGCAACGTACCAAATGTGAAGGATAGAGGAAACAGCTGTGTTGTCATGGATAAGAGCATCCTCATGATGAGACATGTGAGTGATTCTGTCTCCATGGCAACCCAAGATTCAACCACTAGAACAGTTTGTGAAAGGAGGAGAACAGAAGATGCTGAGGCTGAAAACTTGGGACATTTTTGAACTTTTTTTCTTTTCCTTTCTTTGAGTATAATTTCATTCAGATATCACACATACAACTCCCACTCCTAACAGAGACATTTTTACAGTTTCTTTATTACAATGGTCTGCTGTCGCGCTTAGCCACCTACTCGATCGTTCCCAAATGATTGTAGAAAAAGAGACTAATTAGACAATTGTGTCTTTTGCCTTAAGGACACGGCTGGCTTTTCGATTAAGGGAACAAGTGAAATGGTTTGAACTACTACTCTTTGACTAATTTTCATGTCTATGAAAGCCATATACAACCCAGAAAATACCAAATACTTTTGAAGGGGGAACAAGCCTTTAGAAATTTGAGAGCTGCTGCTTTAGATTACTTTAATTCTCAAAGTAATATTAATCACTTCTTTTCTAACAAGAAAGGAGAAAATTACTGTGTGAATGGGAAAAAGGTTTCTTTTGATAACTCCACAAAGAAGCTGTGCACTTATAATTAACTATTTGGGCTGTTTCTGAATCTTTCATTTTTGGTTGTACAGAGTATAACTTTTCTTTTTGTTATATTTTGCTTGCGATAGTTTCTTTATCCAAGAAGACACACATGCATGCACATCCTAAGATGATGTTATTGTTTAGTACAGAAAAGATTTGTTGACTATGATAGCAACATTTCCATAACAGTATTTGTACTTTATGTTCATGCTTAACATAATATTCCATCATTTGTTCCCATTTCTTTTGCAAAATCTAACTATGTCTTTGTGTTTGTATATGGTGTGCACTGCGTCCTTAAAAAATGTGAGGGAACTGGACAAGTGAAGTGAAGCATAAGAAGTGGCAGAGCTATCTATATAGACCTGACATAGGAACTGAGACGTCTGGCACAGCTGATCTATCTACTGTTCACCAAAACCTCATTAGAAATGGTCTCAGCTGTCATTGCTGTCAAAAAGGCATTCTCAAGGAAGGAAAACAGGGAGAAAATACTGAGGCATGCCAAATTACACAAGAACTGGAGTAAAAATCAGTGGCAACAGGAGTGTTGAGTACAAATTTGAATTTTTTTGATGATCAATATTTGAAATTGTTGGTTCAAATCGTTGTCAGTATGTATGGAGGACGTCAGGAGAGAGGTACAAAAGTGAGAGTCTACAGCAACCTGTAAAACCCAGCGGGAGCTCTGTCATGGTTTGGGGTCATAATCTAGCCAGTGGTGTGGGGGTTCTTGTCAAAATTGCTGCAGAAAAGCACCATCAGATTCTGATCCACCATGCAATACCATCTGATTCCCAGTGGCTTCATTTTTTTAAGATGACAATGATCAAAGTAGAGTTTTAGATGTCCTTTGAGAAGCCTGGGGAACTATTTCTAAAAAATTAATGTTTTAAAGAGTTCAGGTTGTGTTAAAGAATAAAAGTGGTCATAGCAAACATTGACTTTTTTGTGTATACTGTGTTTCTATGTATTTCTATACACGTCAGTAAATTGCTACACCTATTTCCCATTTTCCTACAAAATATAAAAATATTAGTGGCGTTTCAATACTTTTGCACAGTACTATATGCAAGTTAAATTTGGAAGAGAACATTATGACCTAAATTTAGGTCAACAATTAGTTCTGAGTGACTATATCTTTTGATGTCCAGCCATCTGGCCCTGGTTCTCTATTAAGTTGTGATTAAAGGATGAAAGCCAAGCTGTGGGAGGACTTTTTCTTAAAAATAAACTTAGAAGATTGTCATTATCACTCACTAAAAGTAAGACTGTCTTCTGATGTTGTCAGTTATACTGATAGGAATCACCTGTGGTGCCTAATTAAATTGAAAAACTAATGAATTTGACTTGGAAGGAAGTAGAAATAATTGTTGCTATCTTCAAACAGAAGCCCGTCATTTAAAGAGCGCTCAGCTGTATCCAGAGTTGTGTGTCTTTATGTAAAAGCCATCTGCAAAGTGTGATAAGAGGATAATATATATATCTACTACTATTTCCTCACCTGAAAATTTTTATCCCATGGGTTCTCAGCCAAGGCAGACAGTGTTCCTGCCTTTTGTGCTGCTTCACAAAGAAATCTGATGGGTGACGAAAAAGCAGTGCAGATATCTGATTGTTAAATATCTCTATTCACTTGTCAGACTTTTGACACTGCTCTAAATTTGGTAAAAGAGGAAGAAAAGAGCCAAAAGAAATGGTTAAAAAAGGAACTTAGTGAGAAGAAATGATAAGGGATTTCTTTTTTGAAACACTGGCTCCCAGGAGAGTAGCTCTAAAATACACGAGTTTAGAGTGTCCCCAAACTTTAACAACTGAGAAATTCTATCAAAGTGCCCATCAAAGAATATATTTTGCTGTACAATTCTGTTTTTCATAACTGGCGAGCGTTAGCTCATTGATACCTCTGAAGAATGGAGTCTTTGAAGTTACACGTACGTGTTCAAAATGTGTGAATCCTGCTTTTATCACACCTCTATTTTCAGGGGCTTTATTGGGAGACCGTAGGTGGTTAAATTGGAAAAGGAATAAAGGCTGGAACTCCCTGGTGGAGTAGCATTTAGTGTTACATTACATAATAGTTCAGTTTTCTAAGCTGTACACCAGCTTGTACCGTGTATCGCCTCCATCTCTTCCTCTGTACAGCCCTAGTAATGAACCGCTGGAAATAAAGATATCTAATGATGCTCCAAATTCAGCATTCAAGTGCATCAGCTTGTTTGCTGTTGCTATTAATATCAGTCTTTTGACAACAGTCACAGAAGAGTGTCAAAGCCGGTTTGTCATCCACAAAAGACACAAAACAGGCACAAAGGAGATCGTTATATCCCAACGACACTAAATATAGTGCCTGTGAAACATCCTGCAAACAAAGACGTACGTGGCTGTAAACTTCCACCTTCCTTGCTATTCTGATCAGTTTTGAAACGTGAGAATGCTCATGACAAAAGTCTTTTTGGCAGATAGCCTGGATTCTCGGACGCTCAGCGGCAGTAAACGGAAATTTTTAGCAAGTGTGTGGGACCAGTTTCATTATTTTGGTCTTAGTTTGACTGCTGAGCAGCTTAACTGTAATGTGCTGTAATGTTGAACATAATGTAATTTAAAAGCATGAAGGTTTGGACTAGCCGTGTTTTAATGATACCTTAGTAATATAAAAAAATTACATTTACACTTAATTTTATTTTTTTAAACATTTGTGGTGTTTTTATTTTTTCCCCCTAAAAATATCTCTAACTGAAGATTTGTCAAGTCTGAGGTGGAAAATGGTCCCAGTCTGTGTTTATGTTGTACAAACCATGGAAACAGACATCTTTGAATTCTCTTCAAAGGTTATTAGACGATAGGTGTTCCAACACGTGGTTATGCAGCAGTGAAGGGACGTGCTCCGTTCACCTCTCTGCTTTCTGATTCACAAGCACCTCACCCCCTAACCTGGGTGGTGGCTGACTTTCACAGCATTGTTCCAAGCCTCCCATTCTCCGCCATTTTGTTTCCTGTGCAGGTCAGGAAGTCCTGCTTGCAGCTGTTCCCAGCATTGCGAACTAAAGAGCTTTGCAGGCAAAAACACACACACTAAAACACAACAGTAAACACACATCCCCTTCCTTTGTGCTTCCCCTCAGCCTGTGCTCAGGATGCCCTTCTCAGATGTGAAGATGACCCCCAGGAATGATGGGATGAGGCCAAACGCATGTATGCTTTTCTTTTGAGGACAGCATCGCTTCTTGTACGTAAGCGCTACGTGTGCAAAAGCTTGTAAAAATATTGCAACATACAGGTACTTCTGAACTAGCTCCAACACTAGGAATATTAGCAGTTAGAGTAATGTAACGGTGAGTATAAAACAAAGCGCATTATGTTGTAGGATCTTTCCAGGAATCTCTCATTTATCTCGGAATGTGTTCTCAGAATCATTACTTTTGTATTTAGTATTTCTCGCAGCGTGAAAATGTAAATGAAACCGTGATCCTTCTCAATAACACAGAATGAGGGCAATTTTACAACCGTGGGAAAACATCTAATGACCTTGTTCTTACTGAGAAGCTGATGCCCTCAAGTCTTCATGCTGAAAAGGTTCCTGGAGAATGGATGTTGATATTAGCTTGGCATCAACAACTACATCGTACAATTGTTCAGACACATCATTTGCACTGACTCTGATAACCCTTTTTGTCTTCCAGTCTTTAACCATACAGTTTGCAAGCACTCACATTCTTTCAGCACATAAAGATCACATAGACTATTTGATGCTGATGAGCAGCCTTCACAAGCATAAATGCATGTTTTTGGCTTTTTAGGTAAAAGTACCAAATACAGACACAGAATTCTTGATTCTGCAGCCGGCTGCCAATCTGTTATTTATTGTAACATAAGAGCAAAAATCAGCTGGAAATGTGCAGCATTGTTCATTTAGCACCAGTAGAGTTAAATTCATCACTTTGAAAGTTTGGTCCACACCATATAGAGTTAAAACTACACATCTAAAAATGTGTCAGATACTTTACACCATGACAGCTGCAGAGACTTCCTTAATAACTGAAATGTAACACTTCTTAACACGGGTCAAGATTGACGTTATGCAAGATGAGCGTGTTTTAGCAAACATTAACACCGTCATCATTTATTTTTAACGCTAACCACGACTCTGCCATATTAAAATTAAGGAGCTGGAAATGTGACTTATTGAAGTCTTATTTTTAAGTCTTGTAGCACTGATTGACATTTCAAACACTATAAGGTCAACTACCACGCACAGTAGAATATTACTGCAAAAAAGTTTGTACTTCAAGCAAAATTGCATGAAACAGAGCTGGGAGAATGTCCATCCATCCATTTTCTTAACCACACATCAAATTTATGGCTGCAGGAGGGGTGGAGCCTATCAAGTGTCACTGGACGAAAAGCTGGGTACACCCTGGAAACACATGCTGTGCTGCGAAAGTAGCTTACTGCTTTTATACCATTAATGCCCCTTCACTCATGGTAGAAAATAAATTCTTCATGAATGGCAACTGTAAGCTATGAGGAACTCTGTAGAGGTGTGAAGACCAGTAACACAAATGTACTACACAACTATAGTGCTGTAGAATAGCCTCATTACATACTGGTCCAGAGACACATTGTCTCAAAGAATGCTCAAAGTAACACTAATGAGATCCTGTGAAATCAGCACTGTATTTTGTTATTCACAGAGTACGACACTGCACTCTGTATATCAACACCGGCTTTTAAAGAAAATCCTCCCTTAAAGTTAAATTGGAGTAAATAGCTCTCCAACACTAAAAAACCCCACTTAAATTCTTTATTTATCCATTGCCTAGTTGCATCAGTTCCCATGACAGAGTTAATATTTGCATTGATATCGGTCCTCGCTGGCCCACTTTTCCCAGGGTCACAGGGGACTTGAGCTTATCAGCACATTTATAGGGTGGGAGGCAGGAAAATACCCTGGACATCTTGTTAATCCATCAGGCTTTACATCCTCTCCTATACCTGAGGGAAAATTTAGGCTGCAGTCCGTTTGAGTGGGAGGAGAAATAAAGGTTTGGAGGGAACCCATTAAAAAAAGATAGATGCATGAGACTTTACATAATTTTAAAGGTCCCATTGCAAAATGTAAGTAGGAGGTTTGATGTTAATTAACACTGGCATTATTCTGTCCTTGAGTAGTATGCATGATTACTCACGGTATAAGAAAAACGCTGCATAAAAGACATTTGAAACTGAATGAACATTTTTTTCTCTATGGTTGCAATATGACATATGATGTGTAGCATATTTAAAGAAAAAAAATCAGTGTAACTATATGTAAAAGTTCATCAGTGGAAATTTTTATTATAACGTTTATTTCACTTCCTGATTCTCATCTGCCCACATTGGTGTTTTCAAAAAGTGACAAATTACAACGGGGCCATTAGAGACGAGCACTCAGGACTAACAAAAACAAGAATGCAGACAAATACTTCATCTGTG